>NC_056728.1:584485819-584520284 GCF_019279795.1 Protopterus annectens
TTTAAGTCAAAGTGCATGGATAGGTTACACATACCCTCTTCCGATACTAGTGAGGTGGATATTATGTCTTACGTACATGGATAGTTACCTAGCTCTTCCAATTTTCTTTGCTATCATGCTGCTAAACTGTCAGATGAATACAAGTCATATGTATCCTGTTATTGAGTATTGTAATCACCAATAGACATAACTAATGTTTGCATAAAATAACATAAATGCTATGTAAAATGGAATACAGATCAGCCTAAAATACTGTACATTACACAGTTATTGGCACAATATCCCATAATGCAAATCATATTTGCACAGTAAACCCACCTTTAACATGTTCATCTCACTAATACACCCATAAATATGTCTACTGTTACAATATATCAACATATACTATCCCCTGTTACAGCACATACTTGTTGGACCAACCCTGACACTGACAGTGGCTGGAAAAGAATTGGTGAATTCCAAGCCCATATATATCATCCCTTGTGGTGTATGAGGAGTTTGCCTTGTGACCTACAGTAGTACACACATAGAATGCTACAAGCATTACTACTGCTAAACAATACATCGCTACAAGATAGCTATTTCCACTATATGCATTGATTACACTGTATCTATTACAGAATAGGTACTACATACACAGACATTCTAAATGTTATACATACCTTCTTAGTAATTGGAGGTGTTATTGACTGATATGCTAATCATTTTCGGTTTGTGTTTCGATGTTCTGTTGGGTATTTTGCACTATTCTACAGGTAGATACAGATGGTTTGAATGTGTGACAAGGCATACTTTTATAGTTAGAGATCAGTAACGTGCTATCCTGATCACCAATTGGTGTTCCACAGTAGTTAATTGCATGCACATCAGCTGTGCAGCTACTTCCTTAGCCAATACCATGGCAACGGTGGAGTATAACTGAGTATTCCACTTGGATGTTATCCCTTTGCCTTACTTGTGAGAAAGGCAGCCTGGAAGTGTTGTGTGAAATCTATTGCAACAGCTGTATGGAGACAAACAAATATATATTGTGTGTAATGCCTAGAAGATTTGGTCTACATGTGAGTACTGCTGTTATATTTCTGAACATTGCTACTTGTGCAGGGTTTGTCTGTACCTAATACGTCTGCATATGTTTCAGTCTGGCCAGGATGTTTGACCAGCTCACGGCTGTATGGCCATGCATATAATGTTAGGGGTTTACAGTGTGCTCACCAGACATTTTTAATTTGGTGTAAATGTGTATCATACTGTGCTGATAATCAGTAATTGTTAACAATTCCTGGTGTAATTACTTTTCAACCCTCTGAAACAGGATTAGTTCAAACAAACCCTGTAACATCAGCAACTGTTCCATTGTATAACAGCAACTATTTCACATAGGGCCATGTTAGTGTGTCTCTGTCCAGGTATGTTAAGGTTTCAGCAGATGTCGTACAGTGGGTGAATGGTTATGGTATGACGGTATGTATTGTTGTAATTAGTTTCAGTGTGGGGGAAATGTTGGTGTGTGTACATAGCAGATGCAGGTGTGTAGGGACTGCTTTTATACATATTCTATATGTGTGTGTGGAGGTTCTTTCCCTGTGTGAACACCTATCCCTTAGTGGACTAATACTATGGTAATTGCAGGCTGATTCATTAAGGCACTGTTAAATGCCTCCTGTATAGCATGCAGGTACTGTTAGTCCTTGAATCCTTTTGGCAATACATCGGAATGTAATAAAGTTTTACTACATGAAAGATGTCTCTGTATTTCTGTCATGGATATTTGCAGTCATTGTAGTTGCGTTGGTGACTAACCCTATTTGGCTCATGTCCATACAACATATTTGTAATAGTTTATTGCAATATACTCTTCATATGTTATGTTCATATTGTTTGGGGGTGGCAGAATGTGTGATTGCTATGGTCCATGTTATACTCAGATTTGAACACTTCACATGCTGTATACACACACGTATATATGTATGTGTGTGTATATATATATATATATATATATATATATATATATATATATATATATATATATATATATATATATATATATATGTATAGAGATATAGATATAGATATATAATATATATTATTGCATACATTTATATGTACCTCCATAGATCTATATATCTATGTATATATGTATATCTCTATATATTGACATGTATCTATGTATCTCTCTCTCTCTCTCTCTCTCTCTCTCTCTCTCTCTATATATATATATATATATATATATATATATATATATATATATATATAACACACACCTTTCATTGGGTACATGGCGGTTTGTCCTATTTCCACACAATCCTCCCTTTTGTGTTTTAACCTGTCTGAATACCCCACTGGCATAAGTACATCTTGGGTAGCTTAGTGGTAGGTTACTCTGAGGATGATGTATATGGTTGCGGGGTCTAGTCCTGGAAGTGGTTATTATTTTACCTCTCAGAAGAGGCGCGGGTAGGGAAAGGGTAATTAACACACATTTAAGCGGTTGTAAGTGGATTTGCCCGTGGTCTGCATGACGTTAAGCAAAGGTTAAACCTTTGAAGCCCTTATCCATTTAACCGTGTTTAAGAGCTGCTTTTCCATCGTGCAAACCCGCACAAAACCGCTTACAACTGCTTAAAAGTGCTTTAATCAACCTGCATTCGACAGCCCTTATTTTGGCCCTCAAAATAAATTAATAGCCCTTGCAGGTCATGAACCCGGGACCATGAACACCACAGTCACTGACTTTACCACTAAGGCATCTGAAATATGTACAAATGTCATGGTGTTTAGAATATACATTTTTCTACGGGCATTCCTCACTACTGAAAACAAATGTGACAGCCAGTTGGTGTACATATGTATGATACATGTTAATGTTCATATGTTTGTGGAATTAAGTGGTGCAATGTGACCTGACAGGGTGTATTATGGATGAGAATGGTTCTTGTTTTGTTTCTTTTTTATATTGTCCCCATACTCCATGTATACCCCTCCAGTTCACTTATTGAACATCCAACCCAGGCTCTCCTTCATACATAATTTCATTGCCAATCATTCCTCCCCCCACCCCAATCTCCAAATACACAATAACCATCCCTTCTATAGTCAATTAAGTTAATATTAATAGTTATAATAGCAGAGCTGCATGTGTTTTGTGTACACTTCAAGTCCTTTGGATTGCTTCTGTGTCACAAAGTGTGTTCATAGATGTTTATATATATGGCTATAGATGTAATTGTATATATACATATATCTATATATTTCTATCTATGTGCAAACTTCACTGACATGCATATATATATATATATATATATATATATATATATATATATATATATATATATAGTATTAATTTCTAACAGTTATACATATGTAGACTTGTATATGTTGATTCACAAACTACAGTACATTACAATGTGCTGTACATATGTACACAAAGTGACTGTCCCATTTGTTGTCAGTACTGTGGAATGCCTATAATATAAGGTGTAGTCTAAAGACCATGAAACATGTATACAGCTCAGATGGCTTAGTGGTAAGTCCAATGACTATTGTGTGTGTGGTCCAGGGTTCAACACATGTGATTCTTTAAAAATGTGTTTTACTCCAGAATAAGGCTCATTTAAGTGGTTGTAAGCATGTTCAAAAGTGTTTTTTGCGACATTAAAGCAGCAGTTAAACAAACTTTAAAACGTATAACCTGTGCCCGCATACATGGCCACATCTGCTAACTACTCAGGATATATAAATTTCAGTAAAGTAACATCTCACTATGTGCTTACATAACATTACATTCTCTGTTGACTTTTCCCTCCAGCACACATGGGTATATATGGGTGTTTCAAATGTTTATTATACTGAAGAATACTACCAAGATATGCAAGCTGTGGTTAAGGTATACTTTTTAACATGAAAAACATCTCTGACTTTAGTGGGATTTAAACCAGGAATGCAGAGATACTATGCAAATGCTGTAACCATTATACTATTGACATTAACGTTGCTTCGGCCTATTTCCTATTTAGATGATTTCTATGTGTAAGCTAGGCTAAGCAAAGGGCGGATGCACCCAAACCCACTGAGCTTCACTTACTCTTGAAATAAAAACATAAATGAAATGAGAGACTATAAATTAAATTCCTAACTACATTAGGCATAGTCCCTCTCTGACACACTTCATGAGAAACCTTGATGTGTGAATGGGTAACAGACTATACACCCCTGGGATCATGTGTCCCAGAACCATACAGCCAGAGGGGTGGGGGAGCCCCTCCAGTTTTATAGCTTCAAGACCTGCTGGAGAAATTGAATGGTGTTGATGTTTCACGTTAACATGCCCTCTTTAGATCACTAAGTGCCCCTATCACCCTCCGCCACCCCAGTCCTCAACAGCTTCCGGCAACTCTGCCTGGAATCACTTCATTGGCTATGCTTGACAGAGGCTCAGTTACTTCATCAATGGTGTGGAGAAAGCCAACACACTGTAGCTATGCTTCTAAATGCCTTTGGGCAGATAGCCTACTACCTATCTGTGATCCTCTAAAGTGCAGGCCATCACAGACATAATATGTGAATAAACAGAGCTTTCAGATCACAATATACAGTAAAAAATCACCATGTAGTCAGAAAACAGTTAAGTACAGCAAGAACATGCAGAACACTGATACTTACTCCAAAAGCCTATCTTGGAAGCTAGAAGACATGTATAAGTTTAAGGCTTTCTATTGCTTGCCAGTAGGTTACCTACAGGAAAGATGAGAAACAAGCACAGATGGGTAACATGCATGCAACCATACCATACCGACCTATGTGTCAGCCTTAGGCTTTGGAATACTGGCCAAGGCTATTGGCGCCACCATGGCGCCTTTTTTAGGCAAGTCTCAAAGGTGATTCCCACCTCTGTAAACAGCACAATAGCAGAATCATTGAGGGTTATGCTACTCAACGCCAGGGGTTGTAATCACAACATGCACGCACTCACAGCACTCCTCCATATGGACGTCGACATCTGTGCAGTAACTGAGACGTGTTTTAAGGCTCTTGAGAGCACACCAGCACTACCGGACTACAACCCATACCACACATTTTGGCCACAAAACATGGACTGACACAGACATGGAGGGGGTGTATCCATATTCATCAGGGATACCTACACCTCCAGGTTAGTGGGGCAGCATTATACCTCTGAGATCATCCATGTGCAACTAACATCAGCCACAACTGCAATGTAAACTGTGGCCTGCTACGGATCACCCTCCATGACCCAGGACCACCACTCCGCCTACCTGGAGACAGTGGAGAACATGACAGTCCTAACGCACACCCTGGCATTGGTCAATGTCAACTACCCTACCATTAACTGGGAAACTTACTCAAGTACTCACTTCCAGGCCCAGCACTTCCTGGAATTTATCACCTCATATGCCCTGTATCAGATGGTAAACTCCCTAACAAGGAGAGAAAACATACTAGAAGTGGTAATCAACAACATGGGTGACAGGTGCACCACAGCAGAGGTAAACCAGTTGCTGGTTAGATCTGACAATGGACTTTTCACTGATTTCCACACCCAACAATCTTCCCCACCCAAGGAAATCACAGTGAATACCTTTTCTGCAGCTAAATTCACACTACTAAAGACAGAGGTGGGAGGTTTCACAGCCCTCACGCTAAGGGAAAACACTTCTCAAGATACAGAAAGATTTACAAATGCACTCTATAAGAACCTACAAGGATGTATGGATCATGCCATCACCGGTAAAGCAAGACTCGCTCCTCCTAAACAAGGACACCAGTCTGGTGGACCCCTGCAATAAACAGGCTATAAAACAGAAGTAGGACAGTAGTCCAGAAAAACAGCAACACCCAAGATGGGCAGACATCCATGACCAGTATTAGTAAGAAACAGAGGTCCCTCATGAAATCATCGAAGGCTAACATCAACAGGAAAATAGGCAGGGATTTGAAAGATAACCACAAAGCCTTATTTGGCTATGTCAAGGATCTAAGTGGTAACACACAGATTTGCACTGTGCCAGTGCAATATAGCACAAAATATACTGACCCTACTGATATCGCCAACATCCTTGCAGATACATTCATTGCAAACTTCACCCCCTAAAGAGCACACAACAATACCTGGAAAGTACAGTATCCCAGACATCAGAGACGCACAGGTGGAAATGGGCCTCTCAGATGGAAAACCACAGCATCAATGGAGGCAGATGGTGTCCCAGACTGCATCTTGCCAACACTACAAGACAAACTAACCCCCACCTAATTAAGCTTTTCAACCTCAGCCTCTACACAAGCTACCTGCCCATACAATGGTGCATAGCAACGGTTATTCCACTCCACCAAGGTGGAAACACAACTGACCATGGTAACTACCACCCCATAAGCCTGACTAGCCTGGTCTGCAAAGCTATGGAGCGCATCCTCATGGTACTCATTGACAACGACATTGGTAACCTCCAAACACTTGACCCAACCCAGGTCTGCTTGGTTGAGTGCAAATCATGCCTACTGAACTTGTTTGACATCTTACAGACCGTCACCAAGATGTTAGATGAGGGGAGAGGTAGTTCACACTTACTACCTGGACCTCACCAAGGCTTTTGACACCATTCCCCACTCAGGTATTATTGATAACCTCACCAGCCTGTATATAAACCCATACATTACAGGATGGGTAGCCAACAGGCTTACACACAGAACCCACATGGTAAGACTAGCTGCCTCCAGGTCCAACTCTTAACTAATCACAACTGGTGTCTCACAGAACTCAGTCCTGGGATCCCTACTGTTTGGCATATACTTCTCAGAGGTACAGGCAAACACAAGTGGACTATGGCAGACCATGTTTGGCAATGAATGCAAATTGGGAGCCATAACTGACAGTCCAGCTGACACAGACATCCTTCAAGGGGCCTCACAGAGACTGACAAAGGGTGTCAGTGTCATAGACTACAGCTAAGTGCCACAAACTGCATGGTCATTCCATTTTGGAAAACTAAACACCCACATATTAACACGTAAGTGGCAGCCACTTTAATACAGATGAGGTAATAGGGTATCTGGGGACTAAGGTAGATAGTGATCTCTCCTTTGACAATCATATCTCCAAAGTAGTTAGGACATCCTTCTATGTAGGCCATCCGATTACTAAAGGGTTTGCATCTAGACATACTGAGGTTATAGTGCCCCTTTACTCATCACTCATCAGTCACATCATAGAGTATAATAACCCATTTGGGATGTACCTCAGAAGACACTTCCGACAGCTGGAAGGTCCACGAACATACCTCACCAAGAGGATTACTGGCCTCAAACATATGTCCTATGCAGACAGACTGAATAGACTTCTGCTTTACTCAGTGGCATCTCGTTTACTCAGAGATGATCTCTGCTGGCCAATAAAGTCATGTCCAACTGAGGCTTAATGGATATGCTTCACCAATGGGAATCCATGTCACAGTGAGCCACATGCTGTAGTGAGCTAAACCTTGCCACAACAATAACTAGAAGATGCTGGAGGGACAGATTCCTGTCACAGAAAATCCACATGCTTTGAAACTACATCCCTAATTACATTACACAGAGCCCCTCACTAACACTCCTCATGAGAAACCTTGAAGAGTGGATGGGAAACAGTAGATATACCCCAGGTGCCCCAGCATTGACTCTGCTCCACAGAGGGACAGTTAATTAATCAATGGGGTGGCAAAAGCTGACACATTTTGGCTAGGCTTATGAATGCCCTCAGGCAATTAGCCAAGTACCTACCTATGAACCAATGAATCTATACATACAGTATCAGAACATGCTGATAGCTTAATTTACTTTTCAGGTGTGGACTTACCTTGTGCCAATAGCAGTTGTGTGTGCAATAGTTTTGGGCTGCCTATGTTGGATGCACACAGTAGACTGCCTATGCATGACAATTTACAGGTAGTCTTGTGTGTGTGCCATCCATTTTTACTGTGTGTGCAGGTGGAGAAAGGTGTCAGTCCCTAGGTGCCTTCACTGTCAGTGTGTGTGCTATACGTTCCCTCTTTGTCAATGCATGGGCATACTGGGCATGCCTCCGTCTGCCTACTGGGGCTGGCTCAGGGTGTTCGTGGTCTGAGTACCTCTGTGCCTGTGGGGCCCTTGACAATGGTGGTGGGCTGTGAGGGCCTTCACCATTCTGTCCCTGCTGCAGCTGTTTCCACAGGATCATATTGTGTAGCATGGCACATACTATGAAGATGTGGGAACACGTGCCTGATGAGTACTGCAAGGCTCCACCAGATATGTCCAAGCAATGGAACTGTGATTTAAGCATCCCAAACACACACTCTATGATGATTCTGGTTTGTGCATGTACCTCATTATGGTGTTCTTACATGAGTGTGTGTGCATTCTGATGGGAGTCATCATCCACAGTTCCAGTGCATAGCCAGCATCCCCCACCAGGTGGCCATATGGGATGTCCCCCCTGGCAAATACCTGATACAGCTGTGAGCATGCCAGATGTGGGAGTCATGATAGCTTCCAGGGCTGCCAGCACACACATCCATGATAATGGCCTGGGCATTGCACACTACCTGGCAGTTGATGGAGGGCTATCCCTTGCGGTTTATGTAGGGCCTACCCTGCTCACCGGGTGGTGACTTGATGTGTATGTACGTGCAGTCTATTGCACCCAGTACCTCTAGGTATTCTGCCACATGGTGGAAGAGACACATATTGCTGGCCAACTCCTACTGCATTTGGGGGAAGTATATGTGCTCATTGGCATGTGGTAACATGGCATCCAGGAACTGGTGAAGTACCCTGGATGCTAATGCCTGTGAGATCCCATGATATCTCCAGTTGGCCTTTGAAAGGTACCTGTAGCTAGTATTCTCAGGCTTACACATACCTTCGTATCCACTGGGATTGGTTCCCCTCTGTTTGTTCTGACTCTGAGGCGTGGCTGGCACAGCTAAACAAGTTGCAGTGGGGTGTCCCTGTCCACCCTGTACTATCTCCAGATCATGTAGCCCCTGGTAGGTTACCCTGGGTCTGAACACTCTTCTCCTCCTCTGGTGCCTGGGGTGGTTGTGAGCATCATCCTCCACACCACCTTCAATCTCCAACACATGCTGGTGGATCAAAGCTATGGCAGCCCCTAACATGTACATACTGAAAGTTCCCCATCTGTATACACCAATGGTGCAGAGTGTACGGGAATACACAAGTGTGTGTGAGGTGCTTTCACACTTTATACTATTGTGCTGTGTATGCTGCTGATGTCATTGGGTGTCTATGAGCAATTCCAGCTGCAGGTTATCTTACTTATGAGTTTTACAGTGAGTATTGCAAGTGTGGGGCCTTTAGTGTGGAGTTATGCTTGCCTGCCTTGATTAATCTGTTGCCTTTTAATTCACTTTTATACCAGGATCCCCTCCCATTATCGGCATGCTTCCACCTGCCGTCTTTCTTGTTTTGTACTTTCCCTACCCAGTCATGTGTTGCAAAATGTGTCTTATAGCTGATATAATGCAAATCTGCTTTGTTCTGCTGTGACACTTTACTGTTTTCTTTGCAGTACAGCCCCTCCCCTTTCCTGTTCTGCAGGTAGCTGCTTGCAGCCTTGTTAGCTGTTGTCAATGGCCCACTGTAGGTTCCTAGGTTCATAGGTTCATACTAGGCTATCTGCCCTAGGGCATTTATAAGCCTAGCCAGAATGTGTTTGGCTTTCGCCACCCATTTTAAATTTATTTTGCTATGCCCTTTTTCGAGGTTAGCATACTGTGCCTCTGTCTAACAGTGACACAGAAGTGATACCGGTAAACCATCGATCTCCCATCCACTCATCAAGATTCCTCTTGAAGAGAGTCAATGAGGGACTCTGCCTAACCTGGACTGGGATTTTATTCCAGAGTGAAGGGAGCCTCTGGGTTATGAATCTGTCCCTCCAGCATGTCCTATTTATTTCAGTGCTGAGGTTCAAGTCTCGAGCGTAGCTCGATGGGATTTGGATTTTCTGAGGTGCAGCATGTCCATTAATTCAGGGTTGGAAATGGCTTTATCGTCAGGCACAGATCGCCTCTGAGCAGGCAGTATGCCACTGAGTAGAGCTGGAGTTTCTTTAACCGGCAGCATATGGCATCTGTTTGAGCCCTTTGATCCTCTTGGTGAGGTACTTTTGGGGTCTTTCCAGTTGCTGCAGGTGTCTGGTAAGGTGCATCCCAAAGGGGCATTGTACTCAATTATGGGCCTGATGAGGGATGAGTAAAGAGACGATGACCTCCCTGATCTAGATGTGAATCCCTTCATGATTAGGTGGGCTATATAAAATGTTTTTCTAACCACTTTGGCCGTGGTTGTCAAATTAGAGATTGCTATCAACTTGGGTCCCCAGGTCCCTAATTACTTCTTCTGTACTTAATGGATTACCACCTATGTGGTAATTTGTGCACTTTGTTTTTGCCAAAGGGATGACTATACACTTTTGGCATTTAGCTTGAGGCCATGGCTCTGGCACCAGTTGTCTGTTTCTATGAGGCTCTTTTGGAGGATGCTTGTGTCGGCTGGAGAGTCGATTATGGCGCCCAGTTTGCTGTCATCTGCAAACTTGGTCAGCCACAGTCCTTCCGTGTTGCCCTGTACCTCCGAGAAATATATACCGAACAAGAGAGGTCCCAGGACTGAGCCTTGTGGGACACTACTTGTAACTGGTTTGGAGTCTGACATGGCTCCAGCAATTCTAACCATGTGGGTTCTGTCCTTGAGCCAGTTTGTAATCCATCTAGTGACATAGGGGTTTATATTTAAGCTGGTGAGCTTATCTATAATGCCTGAGTGGGGTATTGTATGGAAGGCTTTTGCGAGGTCCAGGTAGGCTGTGTGGACCACCTTCCCCTCGTCAATGGCCTTGGTGACTGTTTCAAAGAAATCAACCAGGTTTAAGAGGCAGGATCTGCCCTTAACAAGGCCGAACTGGGTAGGATCCTGTGTCTGTAGGTCCCCAATATCTTTATTTATGAGGTCCATGATGATCCTTTCCATAGCTTTGCAGACCAAGCTAGTCAGGCTTATGGGGCGATAGTTTCCAGGATCCGTTGAGGCACCACCTTTATGGAGAGGGACCACTGTTGCTGTACGCCACTCTTTGGGCACATATCCTGTAGTAAGGCTGAGATTGAACAGTAGCTTTATGTTTGGGTTTAGCTCTTCTTGGAGTTCATGTACGCAGCCGGGACACCGTCTGGTCCCATTGATGCTGTGTTTTTGCTTTGGAGAGGCGGCTCTTACCTGAGCATCTGAGATGTCAGGGGCAGCACTCTGTTGGGATAGATATTTGCCCTTTTGGTGGGGAGGAGAAGTTTGTGCTGAGCCTGTCAGCTAGGATGTTGGCAATGTCTGTGGGTTCAGTGTATTTTTGTCATTTTGGACTAATTCTGAGCATATCTGGGAATTACCACCCAGGTTCCTAACATAACTAAAGAAAGCCTTGTGATTATCCTTAGTGTCCTGTGCAATTTTTCTCTCGAAGCTGGCCTTAGACAATTTTATGAGTGCCCGTAGTTTTTTGCTAATACTGATCAGTGATGCCTTCCCTTTTTGGGATTTTGCTCTATCATTTAGTAGCTTCCTCCTTCTATTGTATAGTTTGTTTATGGCTGGGGTCCACCAGACAGGATGTCTGCCTTTGGAGGATTGGGTCTTGGTTTTATTTGGGATCGCATGATCCATGCATTCCTGATGGTGTTCATAGAATGCATTTATAAAGGATTCTGCGGTCTGGGCTGTATTTTCCACAGGCCTGGGGGCTTTGAAGGATTCCACCTTGGTTTTGAGGAGTGTGAAATTTGCTTTAGAGAAGTTTTTCACTGTGGTTTTCTGGGCAGGGGTTGGGGTCGGGATGTGAATATCCAGTGAGATTAGTTTATGGTCTGATCTTACCAGTGAGGGATACACTTCTGGTCTGGAGCATAGAATCCCCATGTTGGTGATAATCAGGTCCAGTATGTTTTCCCCTCTTGTGGGAGTGGTAACAAGTTGTTCCATAGCATTTGAGTTTATAAATTCTAGGAACCTTTGGGCTAGGTGTTGGAGCTAGAGTAATGCTCCCAGTCTATGTTTGGGTAGTTGAAGTCCCAGTATAATGGTGTTTGGAGAGACCTTCATATTTTCCAGTGTTCTCAGGAAGGCCGAGTGGGGTTCCTGGGTTTGGGAGGGTGGTCTGTAGCAGGCTATAAATTGGAAGGCTGTTTTACCCACTGTTAGTTGCACATGGATAGTCTCTGATGCTTCGTGCTTTGCCACCAACCTGGAGGTGTGGGTATCTTTGATGAATATCGATACTCCTTTTGTGGTTCGGTCCAAGTTTTGGAGCCGAAAAGCATGGTATGAGGTATAACCTGCTAGTGCTGGGGTGCTCT
The DNA here is from genome assembly GCF_019279795.1 of Protopterus annectens. Taxonomy (NCBI): domain Eukaryota; kingdom Metazoa; phylum Chordata; order Ceratodontiformes; family Protopteridae; genus Protopterus; species Protopterus annectens. The sequence goes on from NC_056728.1 coordinate 584,498,224, forward strand.
CGGTGTGTTAATTAGTCATTTGTACTCGAATTTCCCTGCTGCAGCATTTCCTTATTCTTTTCTTATATCCTTCCTGTTTCAGCTCCGGTGCGCGCCGTGCAAACCCGTTTACCAAGTTTAAGCGCATTTTAATCTCCGTTCACATGCATACTCGGTTACCTTGTGTGCTCTAAGCTAAGCAAAGCTATAGCCAGTTCAACACACCCCTTTCCTGCAGCTTTGCTTAGCTAAGGGACACCAGATTAGCAATGCTCAAATCTGCTTACAGCAATGGTGACACACCCCTCTCTTGATGTCATTTCTATCTCAAGGGCACACCTTGGTGTTATAACGCTATGCTGTGAAGTGCATCCTTACACCATCGGGGAATCTGTGATTCACTATTACTCCTCTCATTTGCATGGCATTGCCTACTAATTTCTAGCTACCACGCAAAACACTGTCACAGCCCCTTAGCAACCCTTGCACCATGGTGTGGTGTAATATGCCTGCCATTGACTATTATGGGAAAACCATGATATGTGTTACACTGCAGTTTTATTCAATATTTTTCTATTTTTCTTGCGATCCGGTTTGCGGGCAGCTGCCCTGCGCTTAAACTTCACAATAGTGCAAAAAATGAAATTAAATGTTCTTTTTATATTTTGTACATGTTTTTTATGCCAATGGCTATATATTTAGCCATTGGCATATATTAACGATATAATACATGTGTTTGGCCAGCTGTCATGGCTCCGATTTCATGTTTGCAAAAATGTAAACCACTTTTTACGGTTTACATTTTTGCATGCTTACACTATGCCTGCACCACTTCCTGGATCGCTAAATACCTTCATTTGCATGCTACACTGCTGCAACTGGGGTAATTAGCATACAGGGGCCGGGAGCTGTGCGGGCATAGTGTATGCAGGTAGTGCACGTGGAAACAGCTCGTACCTGGATCACTCACCGGCCATATTTGGTGTTGGAACGCCAACACTATACCTGCACCTGGTGCAAACTTCATGAATCCCGGGGATTTTCTTGAGTAACAGTGATTTTACACAAGAGAACAATGGCAACACTATCATAAACATTTTGCAGCGGGTCAAGCCTCTCTGTACCCACATATGAGGATCCTCACCCCCTCCACCCACACACAATTCTTATTTAAATATTTTCACTCCAATCTCATTCTAATTTGAAAAATGAGTGAATAAAAATTCTCTCTTCCTCTACTTAAGGAATCGCTTGCCAAAAAAAACAATGTATATCCAAGAAAACAGTTGAGTCCAAATAGGCTGTGTAAACTTTTATTCCATAAAAACAGATAAAATGGTGATAAAACTGTGAGCGCTTTCGGGATAACCCTTCATCAGACAGTGAAACAGCATTCATGAAGTGTATTTAAATACATTTAAAAACACAACCACCAATCATCTCACTGCCCTCCTTGAAACTTGAAAGACGTGTAAAGAACCAAGAATGAGAAATAAAACTAGGTTAACATCAGATAGAACAGGTACTTTTCCTTGCAGGCACTATAAGACTTGCAACATGATTAGTGATAAGAATTGCTTTGTTCGCCCCATAAATACAAAGGAATATATATTTAAACTATATGCAGACTGCCACACGGAAAATGCGGTATATTTAGAGATGTGTCAATCACGCCCCAGTTACTATGTAGGGAAAACCAACTGTAATCTGAAAATCAGAATACATCACTTGTACAGTATTAGACAGAAAAACAAATGTGATGCTCTGTATGTGTGTACTTCTAAGAATCCAACACACACCTTTAAATTTATGGTTATACAGGTTACTCATATGAGTAAAAGGGGAGGACATAGTGAATGTCACTGAGTGTAATGAACTACACTGGATTATAGAGCTAGTAGCAAGTCATCCACCAGGGTTGAATACATGTATACCTTTAAGACCTGCCTTAGGAAAAGGAGGGCAGTGAGATGATTGGTGGTTGTGTTTTTAACTGTATTTAAACAGACTTCATGAATGCTGTTTCACTGTCTGAGGAAGGGTTATCCCGAAAGCGCTCGCAGTTTTATCACCATTTTATCTGTTTTTATGGAATAAAAGTTTGCACGGCCTGTTTGGACTCGACTGTTTTCTTGGATATATAACTTGAAAAATTAGATAACATAAAAAGACTTTGTTTCTCTTTGAGGTGCGCTGATCCTGGTGTGAACAAAAAGTACACATTTAAAGCACATCTATAAGCAGTATGTGAGACCACGGAATTATCCAAGCATTGCACCATGTATGCCACAACATGCACTTTTAAAAAATAATTTGTTTTGTACAATGAGATGCGCTAAAATGTACTCATTTATTTAATTATTTGTCTGCTTGTTTGTTTTTTATGAGTGGCATTATTTGTCAAGGTGTATAGTTATTCAAGTATATATATATATATATATATATATATATATATATGTTTTTTTTTGCCTGTTTTATTTTATTTAAGCCTCCATTTTCTGGAGTTAGAAGGGGGCTATACTCATGGGGAAAGTAATTTACATTCTGGAAATTCAAATACAGTCCCAAAAGTCCTGGCAATACCCCTGTGTGGCACATTCAAAAAAAAAAACCTGTATCAAGCAGCTGAAGGGAAGCATACCTAATTCTTTTTCAAAATTATGAGCAGTAGACATTCTTCCTGCTAATTTAGCATTGTTCTTCTCTGTGATTCTTGTGCTATGTAACAAAGAGTAGTAAACAATGTAAAATACTGAGCAGGCTAAAGTCATTAATACTGGCAATGCTGTTACAGTAGAAGAAAGAAAGAACTGTTATAGAAATGTTCGTAGACTATATAAATAAAGCATAAACATGCTACATCACAGCATTTATTCTAGGCTTACAAACATTGCTTTTGATTTCCATGAGGAATTTTTTTTTTGACAGTTCCTTATTGCTTCATATATGCTTGGCAGCTGATACACAGGCATGGTGTCCATATGTGTCACTAGCATCCAAGGTTTAGGAATGTACGTGGTAAATCAGAGCAGTCATCAGGAAAGATGATGAATTGGCTACCAACCAATTATTCTGGCCTAGTGAATTATTCTGGCCTAGTGAAGGGTGTAAACTTAACTCTGCCTGTACAGTCTTTAGCAGACAGAAGAAACACTGCAGGCAGCAATGTGTATAGGAGGGGGAGTGACAGGAAGTCCAGTGTATGATGCATATGTTTGAACACCATTTATGGCATCACTGCATGTGATATCTTCTGAAGCCCAACCAACTGATGGCTCTTGACATCTTGTCCATGACTCCCTACCCCTAGGAGTGAGCGGCCATAATAATTTACCTGAGCCCCCTTAACCTGGAAGGTCTAGTTAGTGAAGGGCTATATCCAGGATCAACTAATAAGGAGTTATGACTGTAGTTAAAGAAAGGAGGGGTGACTGTGAAATTATCCTGGGGATAGCAGTGGTTGGGGGGCAGAAAATGTATTAAAAACAATTCCTTGACGTCTGCTAGCATAATTTCAGCTTACAAACCATATTAGTAAACTGAACAAAGAAGTTAGAAAAAGTGTCCATTTTCAATAGTATATGCACTCAATAATGGAACATATGTGATCACTACTCCTTTTATGTCTTTATGCTGTAGGACTAGAAAACATTTATGTTCTGCTTTTTCATATAAAAGTAAGTTAGAAAACAGTACAGAAGAGAATCGCTATTTTCATTTTCCTACTTTGTTGCTTCTGATCACTGAATTTTATTGACAAGGCATCCACATCCATTATTGTTAAAGTCCAGCCCCAGTAAAAGTCAACGTTTGGTACTGATGGCTATAGCTTTGTAGAGTTGCATAACAAATGAGTTGCTGTTGCATTATTGTAGGGATGTAAATGTAAGGGGACTCCACCCCATTTTCTGCTATGTCCACCACAGCTTTCAGTGTGAAAGATAATATTCTAATGGAATACATGAATATAGTCCATTCAACTCTGAATGGCTGTCCTGTCATGAGAAATCAGCCAAACAGCAGCATCCGTCAGTAGTAATAAAGCTGTACTACTGTGGGAAGAAACATTCAGTTTCCAGTGCAATATATGTTTTTGTGGAGTATATGGCAAATTGCATATTATCAAACTAAACTTGGCAAATACTTTTCTGTCCACTGGCTTCATCAGAAAATAGCCCTTTTCCGCAGCTGTAGTGACTGTGGGGCTGAGTATATTGGGGGGTAGAAAGGCTCTTATCCTCCATGAGGAATGTGCACCTTCTACAATCATTTGCATCTATACTGAAGTGCCATTTCATGTTGCTGTGTTTACTGAAATGGAATCAGCCCCTGACGTTTGATTATATGACAATACATCCATCATCAATTCCCAAAACACATGCAAGCTTTCAACCACTATTTAACCAGCATTAAATATCTACAAAATAGCAAGTAACATGTAAACCTTGGCTGTAGATATGTGTCACTGTTGAAGTGGCACGCCAAACCCATGTGAAAAAAATGGGAAATCAATCATGGGATGCATTTGACTTGACTGTGTCTGCTCGGCTGGGACTTTCACACCCCTTCATAACTTAATTCCCTGCCCTTGGCAGCCATATATTTAAGCCCCCCTCCTGATTCTCAGTGAGAAAGGAGGGGCATCAGTCTTAATATGGAGCTGAAAGGGTAAATCCTTAACTGGAAAGGGAAGGGCCACCTGCTGAAGGTATCTGACAGGATTTCACTAACCCTTCCAGAAGAAAAATAAAGGAGGCTACGGGAATAGGCAGATGCACAGCAGTGAGAGTGGTATAAGGCACCAAATAAAATCACAGGATTAAAAAACACAATCGCTCTGTCTCTCTCTCTCTGTGTCTCAGTACAATTTCATAAGTTCACGATGCAAGTGTGCAACAGAACCACGCATTAAAAGCTCTAACTAAATATCAGCAGCATGTCATTATATAATTCAGACTGTCGGCTAGATGCTCCCCAGGATTCACTAATCCTCCATGTAAGACTAGATTAGTCTTACACGGAAACGCCAGTCTAAGAGTAAGATGGCAGAGCGCCATGCATATTAATGAGGGTGCGCTACCTCAACTCTAAGGCTAACACAGAGCATGCAAGAGTGCAGGGGGCTTGTCGGACTGCCGAGCAGTCCAAAAATCCACACCCCTGCAAGTCTTTCAATCGGGAAATGTCAACTTACATGAGTGAGTCCGCTCAAATGTGTACATACCCAACACTACACTCCTCCACATTCTAAACCCCTGTACAATTATAAAATGTAAAACTTTTATTTTATTTTTTTTATTATTCCCGATATAGCTGCCCATATTTGTGTGGGTTTGCCCATTGCTTAGCTACAGTTAGCAGTTTAGACATCGAAGAGGATAATAAGAAACTTATATGCAAATTAAGCAAAATAGCGATAGCGTAGTGGTAGAGCCTTCGCACAAAAAGGAGGTATTCCCAGTTTGAGTCCCACCACTCTCCTTTCTATTTTCTGTTGGAAATCTGTATATAAAAATAATTCCTGACATTTATCATTTACATTTTAGTAAAAAGCATTGAAATGGCCTATGTAGTAGTGAATGAATTTTATATATATATATATATATATATATATATATATATATATGAAGGTGAAATGGTTATGCATACTGATGGATGCATAAGTAATGTAGCTTAAGCAATGTGAAGCACTGCTAAGTAAAGTTTACCAGTATTATGCATATTTAAATGTAAAATTGCGCAAACTAGTGCAATAACTTTGCACGGACCTTAACTAGCGCAAACAGAGCATGTTTGCGTGTAGCTGTGCACCGCGCTAAACAGCACAACATCGGGCAACGATGAGCAACATAGAGCAACGCCAAGCAACGTCAAGCAACGTAGAGCAACATAGAGCAACGTAGGGTAAAGTTGAGCAAAGTCAGCTAAACACAGCCACACCTCCTAGCCGGTCTGGCCAGTAGTAAAATAAAAAGCAATGACTGGCCTCGAACCCGGGATACTGTGCACCATAATCATAGTACTGAACCACTAAGCCATGACAGCTTTTCATAAGCATGCACTTTCAACACACGCATACATATCAATGGAAGTTTACCCATTGCTAAGCAGGTGTGCCTTCAGCTGAGTTTTTTCAAAACTGGCCAGTCGCAAATAAGTGCAGGAAATGATGCATATTTAAGCTCCATAGGTGGGAATACTTGCCATATCTGGTTGTAGCTCCCATCTGCAAGCAGCAATGGCCGGTGCTGGAGAGGGCTCTCATTTTTGAGCGCAATGTTGGGGCATTGAGGAGTCAAAAGTAATGGTTTTGCTCCTTGTCCATAATCATGAGGATAGACACCTGCGGGGCCAGTACCAGGGCACTCAATACAAAGCGGAAGCCTTGGACCATCTAGCTCATGAACTCACCAGTGCCACTGGTGTCCCTCAGACTGGTGAGCAGGTCAGACACCACCACGCAGACCTGAAGAGACACAAGGCGGATCAACTGGACCAGTGGATCCAGGAGGCCCGTGAGATGGAAAATGCCCCACTACTGAGTAAGTAGCCATGGAATTAAGTATGTAAGAATTGCTATTCTAGTGTATACTATGGATAGGTATGTCTCAATATCACTTCATTTACTTCACAGCTGCAGGTGTCCGTGCTGCAAATCAGCAAGCCTATGCAGATAGGCTGCTAAGGCTGCGCCACCAGGCAGGTTAGTAATTATTCAGCTTGTACTGTTATGTAAAATAAATGAGAGAGCCTGAAAAAGTGTTTTAACACAATAAATAAAGGTATAATAATTCTCTAATAATTATTCTGCATGTACTGTTATATAAAATAAATGAGAGAGCCTGAAAAAAACATTTTACACAATAAATAAAGGTATAATAATTCTCTAATAATTATTCTGCATGTACTGTTATATAAAATAAATGAGAGAGCCTCTAGAAAAGTGTTTTAAGTCTTTAATAAAGGTATAATTCCTGGAGTGTGTCTGTGTCATTTTCTTTGATATGTTGTTGTACTCTTGCATTATAGAAATAGTACTGTTGTATTAAGCGCTGTTAACACACAGTTGGGTAGGCCCATATAAAGTGGATGAAGGGAGTGCCAGTAGCTTTTAAGCATATTTACAGTCCTCAAATGTTGGTTCATGCCCAGCGTGTACAGGTTAGTCTGGCACATGAGTAGCTTGGTATTGTGTTCCCCAGAAATGTCATTGTGCTGGCAGAAATGTAGGGAGCTGTTAACATATAACTGATAACTTCACCTAAACATATCTAGGTAAGTATAGGAAAGTAGAGCTGTCAGTATACCATCTCAGCAGTAGTGTGTCTGAGCAATGCAAGAGGGAGGAGCATAGGGTGACATACAAGAGTGGAGGAAGATACACACAGCTGGAGTATATCTTATGTAGAAGGGCCAATCTGAAGGAGACTGGAGACTGTAAAGTGGTGGCAGGGGAAAGTGTAGTTAGGCATCATAGGATGGTGGTTTGTAGGATGACATTGGTGATCAAGAAGAGGAGGATGAGTGTGAGGGCAGCACCAAGGATCAAATGGTGGAAATTGAAAAAGGGTAATTGTGAGGTGATGTTCAGGGAAGAGTTAAGACAGGCACTGGGTGGCAGTGAAGAGTTACTGAATAGCTGGGTAACTACAGCAGAGCTAGTAAGAGAGATGGCTAGAAGGGTGCTTGGTATGACATCTGGAAAGAGGAAGGAGGACAAGGAGACCTGGTGGTGGAATGAAGAAGTACAGGAAAGTATACAGAGAAAGAGGCTGGTGAAGAAGTGGGTTGTCAAAGAGATGAAGAAAGTAGACAAGAGTATAAGGAGATGAGGTGCATGGCAAAGAGAGAGGTGGTGAAGGCTAAGGAAAAGTGTATGAAGAGTTGTATAAAAGGGTGGACACTAAGGAGGGAGAAAAGGACCTGTACCGATTGGCTAGACAGAGGGACCAAGCTAGTAAAGATGTGCAGCAGGTAAGTGTGATAAAGGATAATGAGGGAAACGTTCTCACAAGTGAGGAGAGTGTGTTGAGCAGATGGAAAGAGTACTTTGAGGGGCTGATGAATGAAGAGAATGAGAGGGAGAGAAGGTTGGATGATGTGCGGATAGTGAATGATGAAGTGTAGTGGATTAGCAAGGAGGAAGTAAGGATAGCTATGAAGAGGATGAAGAACGGAAAGGCTGTTGGTTCAGATGACATACCTGTGGAAGCATGGAGGTGTTTAGGTGAAAAGGCAGTGGAGTTTTTAGCTAGATTGTTTAATGAAATCTTGGAAAGTGAGAGGATGCCTGAGGAATGGAGAAAAAGTGTTTTGGTACCGATGTTTAAGAATAAGGTTGATGTGCAGAGATGTAGTAACTACAGAGGGATTAAACTGATCAGTCACAGCATGACGTTATGGGAAAGAGTAGTCAAAGCTAGGTTAAGAAGGGAGGTGATGATTAGTGATCAACAGTATGGTTTCATGCCAGGAAAGAGCACTACAGATGCGATGTTTGCTCTGAGAGTTTTGATGGAGAAGTACAGAGAAGGTCAGAAGGAGTTGCATTGTATCTTTGTGGATTTAGAGAAAGCATATGACAGGGTGCCTAGAGAGGAGTTGTGGTATTGTATGAGGAAGTCGCGAGTGTCAGAGAAGTATGTAAGAGTGGTACAGGATATATACAAGGGTAGTGTGACAGCAGTGAGGTCTGCAGTGGGAGTGACAGATGTGTTTAAGGTGGAGGTGGGATTACATCAAGGATCAGCTCTGATGCCTTTCTTATTTGCAATGGTAATAGACAGGTTGACAGACGAGATCAGACAGGAGTCCTCGTGGACTATGATGTTTGCAGATGACATTGTGATCTGTAGTGAGAGTAGGGAACAGGTGGAAGAGACCCTGGAGAGGTGGAGATATGCTCTAGAGAGAAGAGGAATGAAGGTCAGAAGGACTAAGACAGCATATATGTGTGTGAATGAGAGGGAGGATAGAGGAATGGTGAGGATGCAAGGAGTAGAGGTGGCGAAGGTGAATGAGTTTAAGTACTTGAGATCAACAGTTCAGGGTGAGTGTGGAAGAGAGGTGAAGAAGAGAGTACAGGCAGGATGGATTGGGTGGAAAAGAGTGTCAGGAGTGATTTGTGACAGACGAGTACCAGTAAGAGTGAAAGGGAAGGTCTACAAGAGGGTAGTGAGACCAGCTATGTTATATGGGTTGGAGACAGTGGCATTGACAAAAAGGCAGGAGTCAGAGCTTGACGTGGCAGAGTTGAAGATGCTAAGATTTGCACTGGGTGTGACGAGGATGGACAGGATTAGGAATAAGTATATTAGAGGGTCAGCCCAGGTTGGAAGGTTTGGAAACAAAGTCAGAGAGGCAAGATTACATTGGTCTGAGCATGTGCTGAGGAGGGATGCAGAGTATATTGGGAAAAATATGCTAAGGATGAAGCTGCCAGGTAACAGGAAAAGAGGAAGGACTAAGATATGGCTTATGGATGTGGTAAGACAGGATATGCAGGTGGTTGGTGTGACAGAGCAAGATGCAGAGGACAGGAAGAAATGGAAACTGTTGATCTGCTGTGGCAACCCCTAATAGGAGCAGCTGAAAGAAGAAGAAGAAGAATGGGTATGTCTAATCTCAAAACATTTGTTGGGACATATGTCCTATTGGTTTATAAATATCTGCATTTATTTTGATGCATGTGCCCTGTTCAAATATCACAATATTGGTGGCCTGTTGCCATCAATTAAACATGCATGCCGTTGTAATGTCTACTGTTGTTCTATATATGCATGTGTCATGCTTGCTGTTCAACTCTGGTGTGTTGGGTTAATGGGAATACTTCTGCATGCTGTTATAACTAATTGGGAATGCTGTTGACTGTTACTAACCCATATTTTCATTAAATCCTCCTAAACATAGAACGTATGGGAAGGTCGGTCCCAGCGGACCCACCTGTCCCACCTCAGCTGGCGATTGCACCTGGCACCAGCAGGTCCGGTGCCCAGCCTGGGACCTCCTCCTCCATTGGCCCTGTGCCACCTTCAGGTGGAAGCACTGCAGGGGATGGGCCTCATCCCCCCATGCAAGCGTGGGCAGAGGAGGGCCACCTATCACCCTTCAAATGTTCCGGGCTGTGTTGCGTAGGGAGATCAAGCATTCTGTCACTGATCCTCTATGCCAGCTTGAGGCACGAGTGATGTGACTCACAGGTGAGCCTGCCCCTCCTACACAGCCACCAGCACAGCCACCCTCTGGGCTGTGAAAGTGCAGTGGTGACTGCCCCTGGGTGGGGATCTCAGTTCCACTGTTGCCATCTGTGGGCTCATGGGCTTGCAATTTCCAAATATCCTTCCCCATCAATGGTGTTCACCCACCACATGTGTCATATTCTGCCCCTGTATGCGTCTTGTTTGTCTTGTCTGTTTACCTCCCAACCTACCTCCTCAAATATACCTACTTCCCCTACCCACATTCCACTCTCACCTGAAAAAAAAGGGCAATCTGCTCCCAGAAAAAAAATTACGCCCCATACATAGCTGCCCATGTTTCACACATGTCTGCTGGACACATAAACTGATATTTAATTGGCAGTACAACATACTTTGTTGTCCTCACCCCTCTCACAGGGGTTGAAGGTTTCATATTTCCCACCAAATTTGTTGCATATGCACAGCTATTACTGTTAAAGAAATGGGCAGCTATGGACATTTCCTACACCCGTCCTGCACATCCTGAGCTGTTTTACCTACTGTCTTTCCCTCTTTGTGCCCCTTTTTCACCACTTTCCTATCTCCCCATTTTCTTTTCTTTCAAAGAAATGAGCACGGGGGGTTAGCAGGAGTAAGCACTATTAAGCAGTAGTTAGCGGGTTTGCGCAAGTGGGCGCTTGTTTGCGCTTAGCTAACCATTGCTAAGCATTGAGCAAACCCATGCAAACCCATTTACAACTGCTTAAAAGTGCCTTAGTCACTCTGTATGTCAGGGCCCTTGTTCTGCTCAGCAGCAAAATAAAAAACCTCTGTGAGTCTCGAACCCCGGACCTTGTACACACTAGACTGCATGAAGTACCACTAAGCCACAGTAGACATACAACAAGTTGGTGCTGAATAAATATATCATGCATCAGAATGAGTGAATGTAAAGGAAAAATAGGAATGCAATAACACAAATCTTGTTCTGTGGATCTTTACCAGCAGTTTTTCTGGAATTGCATTACATGACTGTGATAAGAGAACCAGCCATTCTAGCAGGAAATAACGTTACAGCAGCACTTTGCAACCCCCACACAGTATCATAGCAGGACAAACACTGGCATATCTGATTAAGGCAGAGGCCATACTTCCCAACTGTGACTAATTTTCAGGGATGTCCCTGATTTTGAAACAAATTTTAGCTGTGTCTCTCTGAATCCCTCTGAAAAATACTGACATTAGGCAGAAAGGTGGGGGATTACACTTAATGAATAATGACAATAAGTACGAGTTAGACACTGCTTGTACTTCAGAAAAGGTTTATTAATCCATATGCTCTGGTTCTCTCAAAGTCTCAACTTAATGTCTCTAATATTTTAAAGGTGTACCTCACTTTTCCCTACTTTTCCCTGAGTCTGTTCAAATATGTACCTGAGTGTTTGAGAGGCCTGGCAGAGGCAGAAACACACAGGCATATCAGCTTTTCTGCTGTTACACACTGTGAAAATAGCTTTGGAAGGAGTTCCAGAAGCATACCCTTATGTAGGAGTACAACACTGAAATACCAAAGGATGTAGCCATGTACTGGTAACAACCAACTGTGACAATGCCTTGTTCCAGTGCTGAAAAAAACGGTGTGATGCACAGACAAAGAATAACAGGCTAACCTCTGGCTACCATCTGAATAGGTCCACAGTTGGGAGCTACGCAGACAGACTACTTGCCTTGATAACTAACAGGTACACAGCAACCTTTTAAGTCCAGTAAGATAAAATTCACACAATAATACATAATTCTCTCTGTACTTCTGCACCCCTACCCAAATATACAATATACCTATGTGTTCAGGGTCTACCAAGGTTGTAGGTAGGCATACTCAGTACTGAAATTTGTCCAGTTTTCTTGAGCAGCCTGTGCTAATGTCAACACTAAAAAAGCACAAACTGTTCAGAAATAAGTAAATTAATATTCACAGTATAGCAGTTCACAAACAGTTCATGTGCCAAAAGAATACATCTCAATAACTACTTTTGTATGGCAGTTAATTGTATAATTAGAAAAGAAAGTACATACTCCCACGTATCTTGTGTTAGCATTTGGAGGGGTGAGTACAATTCTACACTGACAATTGTGTACTGGAAGCAGCAACATTCAGGTCTGAGTACAACATTCAAATCACTGGCTACACCCCTGGCTTCAGATATAAGAACTATACCAACCTTCTGACTTAAACAACAATGTCCACAGCAAACAAGCATGTTCCCCATTTTGGAAAGCTGAAAGGGCTATGCCTACCTGGGATAGCAATTTATAGCATTGGGTTGCTATGACAGTGATTACTGCAATTACCACACAGCAGGCTGCATGCAATTAGCAAATAGTGGCCACTAATTGGTGATGAGGCCATCACATACACATGTGCAAATATCTATAAAAGCAGGCTGTAATTGCTGCCCACAAACTCAGTCACTCTATTGCAGAGACTGAGAGAGAGAGAGAGAGAGACAGAGAGACAGAGAGAGCGAGAGAGAGAGAGAGATGAAAAGCAAAAGGAAAATGGAAAATAAATAATTCCAACTCATACAAAGGAAAGGTATGTAACAGATATGTATTTACTGGCATGTAGTAGATGTTTTTGAAGAGTACTCTACATAATGTGAACCATTCATATGTGGCAGCAGTACATATCTATGCACAGATGTCCTGCTTAACTACTGCCGTGGACAATTCAGTGTGTAGCTGTGTGCAGTGGGACATAACTGTGAAATATGTAGTTAAGCATTAAATGTCAAACATCTGATCCATGTTATCTGTGTTCTGTACAGTAGTGTGGACAATGGCTGTTTGGGGGATTAGTGCAAACATTTATATAAACATTGTTGTGACAGAGTAACACATGCATGATAGTCATATTAAAGTTTAGCTTAGCATTGGTAACTGCTGTACCAGGCTAGCATGCTAATCTAGCATTTGTAGCTATATACACCCCCTCTAATGTTACTGTGTGTTCACATATGACACCTGTTCATGTTGCAGCAAGGCCCAACAGTTCAGCTGTGAGGTCCAGGGACTTACAACAGTGTGGACCTTGTGTGCGTATGGCACACTCATACGGAGAGATATATATGTGTCATATATATTAACATCTGTATATGTACATAGAGCAAGGGACATATTGCAACTGTTTGTGAAATGTGAACATATATAAGTTGGTGAAGGTTGTTATGTGCATATTTGTATGTAGGTTTTAGTGTGTGACAAACAAGACAGTATACAGTGCTGGTATATGACATGTGGTGGTTAAACACTGTTGTGTGTGTTTTGTTCAGTTTGCAATATTGCAGCCAGTGAGGCCTGCTAAAGCTACCTGAGCTGAGAACACCTTCAATGTATTTCTCACAAGACTGTGCAATATTATTACATTACTGTATCCCTCACATCCTTTGTATAATTGATATTCCCACCATGAAAGGTGGACTGTATATGTGCCTATATGTATATGTATATGTACACCAATGGATGTGTATATGTATATATATATATATATATATATATATATATATATATATATATATATATATATATATTTATATATATATATATATATATATAGAGAGAGAGAGAGAGAGAGTCATAAATAGTCATACACACCCACATCTACTTGTTGCAATAGATTCTATGTAAAGTTGACTGAGTGTGATGGTTAATGTGTTGGTGAATGTGTCAAAGATGTGTATTTTTGGGATAGCTTAGTGGGAAACTGTTTCTGTCATGGTATTATGTGTCCTTGCTTTGATCCCAGCAAAAGCTGTGTATGCTGTTGCTAGGCAGATAAAACATTATGGCATACAGTCTGATGTAGTCCCTTGGTGTTGACTGGGGTGTGTCTTTGGAGGCTAAAGCACTACATGTATGCTTATTGATTGTTACTGATGTTGAATCCAAATCCTGTATGAACTGTAGTACTACTTGAAGCTGTAGGCCTAAACAGCAAAGTATGGTGTATGTTCACATTGCTTGGAACCACTGTTTTGTGTGGTCCCTGTAGTCCTCACAGATTACATTCCTCAGGCTTAAGGTTTTGTAAATACTGACACACAGTACTGTATGGTACACACGTAAAGCTTATCTGGGTTGCCATACCTTTGTGTCTTGTAATTATGTCTGATGTGTGTGTGGGTATGCCTGTAACATGTCCTCTGTCATATGTGTGTTACAAGATATAACTGCGTATCTAGCAACATTTATAGTTTACTACAGCAGTATGCCACCTATATCCACAATTGTGCACATATTTTGACCACAGGTTTAACATCAACAAGTTGTGTGGTATAATGGTAATACTGTAACTGGACTTTACAAACATTGTGATGGATGACATATTTCTTTATGCATTCACTTGATCTATACCTTCTGTGGTTAGGTGGTGCATTGTGTCACATACAGTGTGCCATGTACTGTTGTATAGTCCTATATAGTGATTTTATTTTGTTGCTGTGCAGACCATGGTTTATTATATAGAGCATGCCAGGCACTTTCAAGCAGTTGTGGGGCAAGCACTGATAAGTGGTACTGAAATCTCAGTCAGCTAATAGGTTGCTATATATGGCAGTTCAGTGATATCTGTACTGTATAATGTTAAGTGTGCCATATGACTTGCTCAGACATATTTTTTCTTTGTCTTCCATGGATCATGGCCCACCATCATAATCCTAGCTACAGTAGTGCTGAGGATGACATTATTACCAGCTGTCTGATTCAGCACTGCAGCCTACTATTCTCGAGAACCAGCCAAGACCAGAATGAGCGTACTGCACTGTGGCAAGATGTTGTCCGGAGGGTAAATGATAAAGGCATGCATAACTGGACATATGAGCAGGTATGCCATCACTGCAGTGATTTACTTAGACATGTCTGGCAGGGTGTTTCTAATGTCCGTAGACAACAGCTTGCAACAGGTGGTGGGGTTAACATCCACCCCCCCCTCACCAGAGTGGAGGAGCTGCTCCTGAGCCTGGTGGCACCTGTCCAACAACAACAACAACAACAGCAGACATTTACCTTGATGGAGGTTGGAGCCACCCAGTAAGAACACATGGAGCGTGCAGGTAACATGGCATATCTGTAGACTACTGTTACCTCTACTGGTAGATCATGCATATGTGAGATGTGTACTGTGTAGTTAGAAGATGTGGAACCTGTTGTTGTGCAATACTGATCATTTGGAACATAATCTGTAGGCCTGTGAATGTAAACTGACGTACTGCTGTAAGATTTCAAACCCACAGTAGCAATGCCACAGTTATCGCCATAAACAAACTGTCTCTTATCCATGTAGGTCCCTCTGGTGTGACAGCAAGGCAGCGGGAACATGCTGGTGAGTGTGTTCTACATTTATTATTGTAAATAAATAGTGCATGTCATAGTTAAGGTGTAGGCCATGTACACATGTAACACACCTACCCATAATGCATGCTGTGAGACTACGCACATCTCAGTAATGTGATTAGCTGCCTCAAACACATGCAATACACAGACCATCTCAAACAAATGTGGCTACACTGTAGTGACCATTAGATAGGCAGAGTCGATACGCATGCACACAACATACACAACTATGTCATACACAGAACATGTTAATATGCTACACATGAAGTATTCACAAACCCTCTGTAAAGTCACACTCCAGTATCCCAAATGTCATCCACACAGCACATATAATATACCTGAGGGGTAGAGGCCTATCATGGGGCAGTGAAACACTCTGCAACACACAACACATTCATGTTAGGCAATGCTCCTTATTGGCCTCCTTACAAACCCATGTAACAACTGGCTGTGAAATGGTGAATGTAGCCTTGGTAGTGCAGTTCTGGTACAGCATGATAGGTGCTGGTTTGGGACACATTTGTAGCCTTGAGTGACCACATGATGCTTCATGATGATGGCTTATGGTACTACACCCCATCCAGTTATTGTAACCACAGGACTACACATAGCTTTCATTGCTATACACCTCAATGTTGTGTGTGTGCAAACATATGCACCTATAAACAATATGCATACCAATCACCATTTGCACAACTGACACATATATGTCTTGTAATGTTATTGAGTGGCTAGGTCAAATGACACACATTGGGTATGTGTGATGTTTAAATATGCAGTTGTATTTTAGCATGCCATGTCATGGATGACACTGGCATGTCCACAATATGATCTACACTCACCATAACTAATGTACATTGGCTATGTGGACCAATGGCATTCCATCAGTTATACATGCACCACTGATCTTGTGTGTATACACATCATGCATGAGCTAAAACTGTGTCCACAATTATTTGCTAAAGACACAGAGGGTCTAATCAGAATTGGATATCTATGTGACACACAGATACACATCCAGCCATGGTATGTATAACTGTGAGTGATGGTGCACAGTACATTAAAGAGTTTCTAATACTTGCACAGCAATGTTGTGTCCATGTATACATTGCGTTCCAGGGGGAGGCCAATCACCGAACAACAAAACACATGCATCAAAGCCATGTATACTATTAGTAACAAGGACTGTCTACACTCACACTGCATGCTGTTCAGCAACACATGTCCTGCATGCTGGCATGTGTGATATGACTGTTTGGCTTGTGATACTGTACCCCACTATCAACTGCTATTGAGTATGTTCTGAGATTGCTGGTGGTGTGTGTGTGTGTGTGTGTGTGTGTGTGTGTGTGTGTGTGTGTGTGTGTGTGTGTGTGTGTGTGTGTGTGTGCATGTGTTCATGTGTGCATGTGTTCATGTGTACATGTGTGCATGTGTGAATGTGTGCATGTGTTCATGTGTTCATGTTTGCATGTGTTCATGTGTTCTGACATCATGTATGGGTCTTAAAGTGTGTTTCCTGTTTTACTCTCACAAGTGCTGAGGTTGGGCTGGTTCAGTGCAGCAGGGAACCTGATGTCACTGACAGAAATAGTGATAATGAGGATATGTGTGTTGAGGCACAGGCGTGTTTGTCAGGGTTTGTTGTTGGGCCACCAATTGACAGTACACAAGTCTCCACCCCATCCATGCACACAGTCATACTCCCTCTACATCCATCATCACCAATGCCCTTAGCAGAGGGACAGTGTACAGACGGCAATGGCCAGGACAGTGTGGTATCTATGGCACATGCATCAGGACAGAGCAGCCATAGCCAGATGTCTGGAATGGTACCACTTAGGCAGATGTCCAGGGGTTCTCGTCAGAGCACTGCTAGTCATCATGCCCCTGGCAGACTTGCCACAACTCTTACGACCACACGCATGTTCCAGGCTGTCATGGAGGCACAGGCATGTATGGAGCGGTACACCAGACAGGGACTAAGGGCACAGAGGGCTCATAACACCTCTTTAAATGACAGTATCCGTGACCTAGCAAGTACCATCCGTAATTACACTGAGGTCATTGATAGACGTTGGGGTGAGACATTAGATGTCCTCCACAATGTCATGTCCATGTGTCAGGACAGTGCAGGACAGATGATACATCGACGTGGACGTATGCCAGCAACATCATCAGCTGGCAGTCGCCGTGGACGTCCATCAAGTCATAGCTGCTCCCATAGTGCCAGTACCAGCCCCAGCAATGTTGGAGTGGGCTGTCTATAGACCATCCTAGAAGACCACGTGCACATGGCTCTGGCCAGTCCCAGCAGTGACCTGGATCCAGTGTACATATGTCAACCTCTGAGGATAGTACTCAGTCTGGATTAGTACCTGATACTGTCTGTAGCACCCCTGCCAGGCACAGGTCCCGTATCCGTGGCCAGAGATGGTGATCTGTAAAGCCTGCCAGGTACAGTCTATAGCTGTCCCACAAAATCCCCATATATGGCAGCCACATGGTGGAACTGTGTGCATGCAGACACACACACATAAAATAGACACCTAGGGCAAACACATACCTGCACACATTACATCCATGTTGGCCCATAACAGTACTCTTGGCCCTCACACACACACACACACACACACACACATGTCGATTGTATGGCTCAATGTAGGCCTCTGGCAAACCAACAACACACCCTGTGCATATGATGAATCCTTTGCCACCTCCTGTCATCTGTAACATTGATGCAGGAACAGACTAACATGGTGCTGATACACAGGGTGACTTTATAACAGAATAGCAATGTTAGCATGTTGTCAGCAGTAAAGTGTAATGATATCCTTGAAGGTGTAGCTGAGGAGGCATGATGCATTAAAGCTATAATTATCAATGTAGTATTGTTTACACCAGTGTTTATTCCAATTGTGTATTGTCTGCCCATGTGCCACTTGGCTGATGTGTGTAGTTTTGTCAGCATGTGTAAGAGAGTGGACAGTAAGTATGGGATGTGTGCAGCACAGATTTGCAGGTGTACATTTGTGAACATGGTTGAGGTGCACTGTCTGCATGTACGTGCATATTGGACACATGGGCAGGGTGACATGCCCTGTATTAGACAGTGTTAACACTCCATAGTTTCTATTGGTGGCCAGTATGCATTGTACTTCACACATTTTGGAACTTGAGTACACGTGTGTGTGTGACACGGTTTGACACTGTGCTGTGGGTGATACTCTTACTATCTGTCATTGGTTTGCATTCTGGTAGTATACATAACCTCAACAGCCTGACCATAAACAATTGTTAGATGATGTCTTGACAACTGACACACAGATGTATGTCACACAGTAACAGTTGCAGCCTTCAAGTACTATTCTATGCCAGTAACCAGTGGTATTCCCCTCCACTCAGTCCTGGGACCACTCCTGTTTGGCATATAGCTTTCTTAGGTACAAGCAAACACAGTAGGGATATGTCTGGCCATGTTTGGCAATGCATACTGTGGGCTATAATGCATTCTCCAGATGACACACACATCCTCCAAAAGGGTATCATGCAGACAGATACCTGGTGTCAAACCCATGCTGTAAAGCTATAAGCCAAATAAAGCATAGTCATCCACTTTTACATAACATAGTATCCCCAGAGTACCACATAGGTAGTAGCCCCCAAAATGTTGAACAGGTACCGATGTATACATAGAGCCATGTGTTACGTCATCTCTCCTTTGATAATCATATTTCCAAAGGGTTTTGGAAATCCCTCTGTGAATCACATAAGCAATAAGGGGTCTGTATGCATATCCACAAAGGTTGTTGCACACCTATAATAAATAGCCATCTTTGACAGACTTTGCTACTTTTGAATAGGTTTCAAATATACCTCAGGCATAAACCCTCACTCACACTATTCAATAGAAACCGTAATGAGTGTATGTGAAATGGATGATGTAGGCCAGGGATCACTGCAGTGGCTAGGCTTGTCACAAGCATACAGATGTGAGCTAAGGTCAGGAAAGCGGCAGCACACTCTGGCAAAGATAACAGATGTGTTCATGGAGAAAGCAGGGTTCCCACCTATGAAATAATTGAGGTCACATGTATGTATATGTATTTGCAACACAGCTACCTGATGTGTAATGCACATATTGTTGTCATTGTGATATGTCATACAGTAGTAAAAGCAAAACCAACATCACAATAACCAACACTGTCACACACACACAGTCATCAAGTGCAGGATTCAAATCCCTACCTAACTACTTTATGATACTAGAACAGTTTACATTAACATGATGTGCTATACACATTACTAGGAGTTTTTCTTTCCACAGGTATATTTGTAGGATGGTGACATCATCAGACTTGACAAAGATAAGTATACCACTTTTAAGGTGTTTTAGTGGTCTCCAAAAAGGTTGTAACTCATACAGTTGCCAAGTGCAGGATTCAAACCCCTACTTACCTACTTTATGATATTAGAGGAGCATGCATTAACACGACATGCTATACACATTACTGGGAGTTCTCTTTTCCACAGGTATATTTGTAAGATGGTGACATCATCAGACTAGACAAAGTGGGTGACATTAGGTGAGCTACAGAGAAGGAATTTCTAAACACTTTGGCAATGTGATCATCAAAGGAGAGTTTACTATCTACCTGGGTCCCCAGGGCCATAATTACATTCGCCGTACATACTGGATTACCACCTATGTGGTAATTTGTGTGCATTTTGTTTTATCCAAAGGGGATGACTATGCATTTTTTGGCATTCTGCTTGAGGGCATTGTTTTGACACCAGATATCTGTCTCTGTAAGATCCTTCTGGAGGATGTCTGTGTCAGCCGTAGGATTGATTATGGACCACAGTTAGCAGTCATCTGCAAACCTGTTCAGCCATACTCCTCCTGTGCTTGCCTGTACCTCTGAGCAGTATCTACTGAACAGGTGGGGTCCCAGGACCAAGACCTGTGGGATGCCATTTGTGACTGGTTTAGAGTCGGACATGGCACCCACAACTCTGGACATGTGTGTTTGATCTGTGAGCCAGATGGCCACCCATCCTGTGAAATAGATGTTAATGTTCAAGCTGGTAAGCTTGTCCATGATGCCAGAGTGGGGAATGGTGTCAAAGGCCTTAGTGAGGTCCAGGTGGGCTGTGTGGACTACTTTCACCTTCATCTGTGTCCTTGGTAACTGTTTCAAAGAAGTCAACTAGGTTTAGAAGGCAGGATCTGCCTTTAACAAAGCCAAGTTGGGTATAGTCCAGTGTCTGGAGGTTCCCAATGTCTCTGTTTATGGGTTCCATGATAATTTGCTCCATAGCTTTGCAGACCAGGCTGAGTAGGCCTATAGGGCAATAGTTTCCAGGTTCTGTTGTGGCACCACCTTTGTGGAGCTGGATGACTGTTGCAGTATGCCATTCTTTGGGTACATAGCCTGTGGTAAGGTTCAGTCTGGACAGTGAATGTAGGTGAGGGTGTAGTTCCTTTTGGGGCTGGTGTAAGACGCAGCCTGAGACACCATCCAGTCCCATTGATGCTGTGTTCTTAGCTTTGGAGAGGGCTGTTTTTACCTGCATGTCCATGAAGTTTGGGGCTCTGCATTCTTCTAGGATGGACACAGGCCCTTTTGGGGGCGATGTGGGGGGGGGGGGTTGCACTGAACTTGTCCACCAGGATGTGGGCAATGTCAGTTGGTTCAGTGTATTTTTTGCCATTTTTCAGTAGCTGACAACATATTTCAGAGTTGGCACCTAAATGTTTGGTATAGCTAATGAAGGCTTTGTGGTTGTTATTCCTACATTCCTTGGCAATTTGTCTTCAGAAACTGGCCTTGGATTATTTTATGAGCAATCACTGTTTTTTCCTAATAATGATCAGTGACTCCTTTCCTTTTGTGAAGTTTGCTCTATCATGTGTTCGTTTCCTCTTTCTGTTGTATAGCTTATTTATGGGCAATGACCACCAGATTGGTTTCTTATTTTTGGAGGAGTGCATCTTGGTTTTATTTGGGATGTCTCGATCCATGCATCCCTATAGATGCTCATAGAATGCAATTGTAAATGATTCTGGAGATTATATAGCATTATCCTATAGCAAGGAGGCTTTGGAACTTTCCACTTTGGTCCTGAGAAGTGTGCAGTTTGCTTTTGAAAATTTCTTCACAGTGGTTTCCTTGGCTGGGGGGGCGGGGATGTGGATGTCCAGAGTGATTACTTTATGATCTGATATTACTAGTGAGGGGTTTATCTCTGTTTTGGGACACTGGTACCCCATGTTGGTGATGATCAGGTCCATTATGTTGTCACCTCTAGTGGGTGTGGTGACCAGCTGTTCCAGGGCGTTTGAGTTTTTAAACTCTAGGAAGCATTGGGCAAAGGACGTTGTACACGAGTAGTTCTCCCAGTCAATGTTTGGGTAGTTGTAATCTCCTCATATAATGGTCGTTGGTAGGACCTTTATATTTTTACTGTTCTCAGGAATACTGAGTTTTTAAAAAGGTTTCCTGAGGACCC
>NC_056728.1:584520784-584698284 GCF_019279795.1 Protopterus annectens
CTGCATGGCTGCCTATGTCAGATGCACATAGTACACTCCCTATACATGTTTGAAAACAGGTAGTGTCAAGTTAGGCATCCATTTTATTGTATGTGCAAGTCAGAGAGAGGTGTCATTTCCAGGGTTCCTACTGAGTCAGTGTATGTGCTATGTGTTGCCTCTTTGCCAAGGCCAAGGCATAATGGGGGCGCCTCCTTCTGCCTACTGGGGCAGGCTCAGGTTGTTCCTCCTCCGAGTCATGCTGTGCCTGTGCAGGCCTTGGCAATGGTGGGGGGGCTGTTTGGCCCTGCCCCATGCTGTTCCTGCTGCAGCTGTTTTTGCAGGATCATATTGTGTAGCATGGCACATACCATGACAATTTGGGTACATGTAGTTGGTGAGTACTGCAAGGCTCCACCAGATGTGTCCAGGCACTGGAACCATGATTTGAGCATCCCAAACACATGCTCAATAATGTTTCTTGTTTGTGCATGTGCCTCATTATGGAGTTCTTGTTCGGGTGTGTGTGCATTTCAGATGGGTGTCATCAGCCACGGCTCCAGTGTGTATCCAGCATCCCCCACTAGGTGACCATCAGAGATGTCCCCATTGGCAAATCTCTGGTACAGCTGTGTCAGATGCCAGATGTGGGAATCGTGATAGCTTCCAGGGCAGCCAGCACACACATTCATTATTATGCCCTGGGCATCGCACACGACCTGGCAGTTGATAGAGGGGAAGCCCTTGCGGTTGATGTAGACCCTACCCCCTCACCGGGTGGTGCTTTGATGTGTATGTGCGTGCAGTCTATTGCACCCACTACTTCAGGGTATTCTGCTATTTGGTGGAAAAGATGCATATTGCTGGCCAATTTCTCACTGGAATTGGAGAAATATACGTGCTCACCGACATGTGCTGACATTGCATCCAGGAACTGGTGCAGTACCCTAGATGCTGATGCCTGTGAAACCTCCATCATATCACCAGTTGGTCTCTGCAAGGTACCTGTAGCTAGTATTCGTAGGCCAACACATACCTTGGTATCCACTGAGATGGGTTCCCCTCTGTTGGTTCTGTGTGTGAGGCGTGGCTGGCACAGCTCAACAATTTGCTGCAGGAGGTCTCTGTCCACTCTATAGTGCTCCACTATCTCCAGCTCATGTAGCCCCTGGTAGGTTACCCTGGGTCTGTACACTCTTCTCCGTCTCCTCACTGTGGGTTGCTCAGCAGCATTCACAACATCACCACCCTCAGCATCTTGCACATGTTGGTTTATGATAGCAATAGCAGCCCCTAACATTTTATCTGACTTTAGCTTTTTAAGTTTTCCCTCTTTGTATACTGCAGTGTTGCAGAGGTCTTGGGAAAAAACAGGGTAGACTGCTGTTTGCAGAGTTTAAAGTGCTGGGTTAGCCTGGGATAGTCTACTGCCTGTGTAATTGGCTGATTCTGATATATTTCACCTGGCAGCTCTGCTAGTTCTCCTTGGTTAACTTCCTACTACTTCTTTTCCTTCCTTTTCCCTTTCTGTTTCCACAAGGGGCAGCACCGCACAAACAAGCGCACACGCGTGCACACAAGTGCACACACATGCACACGGTGTAAGCACGTTTGCAAGAAATTTCAGATATATCCACGGCGTACACCTTTGGTTTCTTGTTTTCAGCTAGGACAACTGTAAACATGCCTCTTGCAATCCTGAGCAACTCAGGGCAAACACAAGTCACTGTGCTCCAATAAGCTTACAGTCTTTCAGACATACCCCCCTCATGATGTCACTTATCTTCTACTCTACTACTCCCCTACTCCTACACTTACACTCTAGGGACATGGCTCACATGCCGGAGAAAATTGGGATTCACTATCCTTATCCTCATTTGCATAGGATTGCCTACTAATGCTTGGTTACATCTCTCACACTAAGCTCCCCCCCACCCCTAGCAACCACTACTCAGTGGCCATGTTATTTTCAGCCTGCCATTTACCTGCATGGCAGAACAGCTTTTTAGTGAAAATGCCTATTTTTGGCTATTTTTCAATTTTTTTAATTTTATTTAAAGCGTGGCACTGTGCTACGCTTAAACATCAGCGATCGGGGAAAAAATGGATTTTAAGGATTTACAACATTTGCAAATGCCAATGGCCTTATATTTGGCCATTGGCATGCTTCCTCAACTAGATGCATCCTTTATTTGGAGCTGTCATAGCTCCGTTTAGCAATTTGCAGAACGGTACTCCGTTACCAACGAAGTACATTTCTGCAAATAACACTACTCTTCCACAGACAGGTTAGTGTTTCCTGGATCGCAAATTTACCTAATTTGCATAACTTTCAGCAGCAAATGAGGTAATTTGCATACCATGATGCTGTCCGTGCAAAAGTAACTTTAGAAGCTCTCGTACGTCCCTGCCGGCTGTTGCTGGATCGCTCGGTAGACATATTGGCTGTCTGCCGTCTTACACTACTCTTAGACTCCGTGCAAGCCTTCGTAAATCTGGCCCATAGTTTTAAAGGTTTGCATATACTCACAGGACATTCTGCATTATTTTCATAAGCACATAATACATGACAACATTCTATCACAATTATATGCACATTTTACTACTTTTTAAGCATGATTAAAAAAGCAGACATCACAGGTAATAATGAAAGTATGTAATCTTGCATACAGGGAACACTAAATCAAACTGAATATAAGAAAGTGGAATGTTGTCTTCTATGGATTACAGATCAATACCCTGAGGTTCATGCAAAACCCCGTATTACACAGCAGGAGTTTTCACTATGTGCCTAAATCCTGTATCATAGTAAGTAAAATATAAGTATGCCGGATAACTGCTGGGTGACTTTCTGTGCACACTGCCTTTGTTTCAGTGTCATTATAATGCAAATCTGGCATCTAGGTTCAGTAGTCTTGCATTGACCTCCCTTTTTTGTTATTTATGTGCCACAGGATAAACATAACATAAACATAACTAATGCTATTATCTAGTCTTCTGACAGCCTGAGCATCAGTCTGTTCACTCCTTCATGTGCAAGTGTTAAATCACTTGCTTTACCACTTTTTCATATATTCAAGAGACTTTAATATCTCTCTCAGCTGAGACAAATAATTCTGTTGCTTACATCCCATCACTGTCATCTCTGGGACCTATGTTACATTTGCAATAAAAAGTCATGTGTAATATCACAACGTGTGAGGTACTACAAAATAAGATAAATGAGTCCCAAGTACTTAACTGTATGGAAAACTGCACAGCTACTATATCATACAGAGCTCATTACTTGAATAAAGCTTAGCAAATGTTGCATTGCTGTAGAATTTTTAACAAGCATTTTTAATCAAGTGGCCATCTCTGTGAAATTCCATCAAAAAACAAGAACATTAAACTCCAAGACATGGGTGATTGGGAAAGTAATCTACCATACAAGTCCCTCTACTCTCTTATCAAAAATAACTACCTTGAGACACATAACCAGGGAGAAGGTTAATAAATTTCACAGGAATGGTCCGTTGCTTATGGGCAGCTCACTAAAACTTAATTCTCCTCACTAGAGCAGCAAACTTAATTTTCTGTGCTCTTCATAATATAAACATGCAGTTTAAGCATGTGCTTGTCCCGTAGAAAGATAAACCCCAAACTGCATATCAGGTGATCTGAATTCACCTGGAGACTTGGCACTTGACAACAGAGACAGGGAGGATGGATGTGTTTATTCTTGGGGGTAAGAAAGTGTCTAGTGGAGGACATATCTCTTCTATAGTCCTGATGGACTGTGAGCATGAGTGGAGGGTAGACTAGTAAGTGTGGGTGGGTATGTGGGCATTACCATCTTTGGGCCTGTACTGGGGATATCCTAGTGAACATGCCTCATGACAGGTGTAGCCTAATGATGATGCCAGCATGCTACAGGGAAGGGTTGTAACTTGCAATACATGCATCTCCTCAAAAGACCATGTTAGCTCACCGCTTCACTTAGTACTAGTTGGGGTCTAACAATCTTCTTAAGACAAGGATCCAGAAGTACTGGGATATGGAGAAATGAACCAGTAGGTGGTTACAGGCCAGGTTAGCAGAGTTCATGCAGACACCTTTCTGCTGGTGGTAAACAATCCCAAGAAATGCAACTGTAATAAGACTACAAAATTATATATATATATATATATATATATATATATATATATATATATATATATATATATGCATTTATATGATTCTATCAATAGAATTCATCAAAAGAATGAATGAAAAAAGAAATCATTTTAGACAAAATCTAAAATGATCTAATTCTGAAAAAAAGAAAAATATTCCAGTGCCCCATTCTATGTATATATACCAACTCCAAAACTGCACAACAGTGTGGTAAGGACAAATTCTCATACCCCACTGCAATGCAGTCTTGCATGGAAAACAGCTGGCAGGCAAAAAAGCTAGTGAAAAAGAGCATTTGCTCTTTTGAGCATTCACTTTTATAGGCTTCAACCACGTGTGTGTGTGTGTGTGTGTGTGTGTGTGTGTGTGTGTGTGTGTGTGTGTGTGTGTGTGTGTGTGTGTGTACCTACAAACACACACACACACACACACACACACACACACACACACACACACACATCAAACCGCTTGGAATGTGCATTAGAAATTGCACATTCACACTTGTCTGTGATAACATCATTTTTTAGTATAACTACATTGTACATGATGTAAAAGTCTGTCTTTATTCTCAAATCTAGTAATACATGAGGAGCAATATACAGCTACAGAGTCCTATTGTTTTTTTTCCAGACTGGGCATTTTCATAGACTTGCTGTGCTTAATACCATATCTTATCACAAGTTGTTATTTTAAAGAAGACAGTGAAAAGGAAACCATGATAAGAATGTGCATTTACAACCTGTGTCTGATGGAAAACAGCCTGTGTGCTGCCTTCCTGGTACCTATAACTGCACCCTAAACTTTGGTGCTTGTATGAAGCCTCCTGCACAATTAACACTCCCAAAGCATCACATAATGAATTGTCCTTCTTATAGGTTGTTTAAGAACTAGGCAACCTGACACCTGCTGTTTGGTCGTGATATCCTTCCTGACCCTGACCCACTATATTAAAACACTATTCAGCTAACTCAAAACAGCATAATTAAATAGTAGTTACTAAGGGATTTTCGATAATGCATACCAGTGCCTGTAGCATTTGTAACAAAAACACAAAGGTACATACTCTGATTGGCACCTATGATCTAGATATCCAGGCATTTATGTAGATATGTCTCAAACCACACAGTCCAGATTATGAAATTGGCTCTCAGTGGTATACTATCTTTTAGACAAAGAAGAAGACATGAGGTGATTGGGATATTGACATAAACTAATGAATTTTAAACTGCTGCCAGGACCCATGTCATCCAACAGCCATGGACCTCATACAGACCATCACAAGGCACATCCCCCCAAAAAATGCAAGTTTCTGAGACTTATCTTTGGTGACCACTAGCAAGAAAATACTGGCTGTAGATGATAGCCTGAAATGGATCACAAGTAACAGTGCAGCTGCAGTTGTCATTTTTGACTGTCCCAGAACTGATTGGTATATACAGCCAATCAAATCCCTCCCCGTTTCATTCAAGTTAGATGAACTAATTCAGATTATTAGACTGCCCACTTGGCTTCACATATCCAGGAATAGAGATACCATAGACTGGATCCTCACATCCACACTTCCAACCAACCATCAGAATGGCAAGGATGCTGGTTAAACAATTGCTGATAATCTCCCAACCTTTGCAGAATGGAATCAGAAGAAAACCCTGTGAGCATAGAAATACTTTATGTCTGAGGCTCTTAGGACTTTAACCAATAAATGTACAGCTGGCTAATTAGCAGCTTGACAGGCTGAGTTTTCTGATAAAGCTACTAAGCATTTCAACTCTATTCTCTTTGGCATTATAGATATGGATGACTTTGAAAAATATTACAGAATAGATTCATAGCCTACCTGTGAATGAATACTAATCTCCAATCTCTCATCGTGGATGTGACTACATTTATATGCACCCTTACACATAAATAAATAAACAGAAGTGGCTCAGTTAACCAATATCTTTCATTGCAGATAAAATTAAATAAAACCATTTGAGCGCAGCATATCAATGAAAGAGTAAATTTGATGCAAACAAGTACAGTTGTAAGTATAATTACCATAACAATAGTGTTTTAAGGTAGTCACTGTAACAGTAACTCAGAATATTACAATTAATTTTCCATCTATTTTGTTTCTTGAGGCGCACATCTGCAAAAGCAGTTACCTCTTACTTTCTTTGCATAGCTCAGCAACATTTGCTGCTCATGCACATTGACACAGGTATATATACGCCTTACTTTTATTTGCTGAGATAGTGCACAATCTTTTCAGTTCTCCATACCATAATTCCTGGTCAGAAAAGGGTGAATGCAGTAGAAAAAAGCCCTTTTGTATATTAATCACACAAAATACAACTCTGTAAATGAGATAATGAAATTGAGTGGAAATGTAAATAATTAAATCTTGGGGAAGCACTAGTTTAATTGCCCTTGTGGGCCATTTTAAGCTTAGCTAATTTTCCTTTCAAAGGTGGGAGTCAAACCCTGCACTTTGTTTCTGTGAGATAAACACCTTAATCATTATGCTAACCCTCAACCCTGACAAATGAGTAGGGAAGAAACAGAAATGCTTTAAGATACTCATAGTAGACCTACAAAAATTTAAGTTAGCCATGAAGGAATGGTTCTTAAAGGGATAAATGTATATATTTTTTAAGATGAGCAAGTTATACATTCAGTAAATATTTAGAAAGCAAAACTTGTTAGGATAATGGAAATACCATTCCTGTTGAGAGTAGTAAACATAACACACACACACACACACACACACACACACACACACACACACACACACGGTGCTGGACATCCCAAAAGGGGATGGATGTGTCAAACATCTCTGGAAGACTTTTAGACATAAGCCAAGCATATCTGTGTAAGGCAATTCCAGTCATGGCTGGTTTCATCACCATCATCATTATCATCTGCATCATAGTACAGGCAAGGGACATCAGTCCAAAAAATGCCTACCCATGAATCAGTTAATAAATCTGTTTACACTGTAATTCCCATCTGGTCTATTCTTAATGGCAAGTTTGTGTGCATTCAATTCCTTTTGCAAACTATCAAAAAGTTATTTCATAGTAAGTCATTAAATGCTTCCTCATTTAATTCATCCTTTAAACCCCTTCAGGAAAAATATTAGCCAGACGTGAGAACAAATGTCATACAATGGGTCAGAAATCAGCCAGAGGTTATATCTGCAGCACAATTAGTTTTAGTTATGAAGAATTTTTTTCATTAACACTCAGAAGTGTACTAATGTGGAGGGTGTGGTCAGCCCCGGATGCAAACAGTAAGGGGGTGCAGCTATCTGGACTGGATTTCCATTAAAGAATCTATTTTTTGCCTTTTGAAAGCTTTTTACATTTAAAATGTGAAAAGCCTAAAGTAAACCAGTGTCGGATCCTTTGCATCTATACTTCTTTGTATCTGTCAACGTATCTGTTGCTTACTCCGTCTTTGCCATGTTGCATGCACGGAATTTAAATATGAGACATTTTTGCTGCAACCACAAAATAAGAGAGAGTGTGTGTGTATGTGTATGTGTGTGTGTGTGTGTGTGTGTGTGTGTGTGTGTGTGTGTGTGTGTGTAAGTAATATTCCCTAGTTAGGGATGAAAGGGTAGTTAATTTTCTCAGGCTCAAACCCTGTAACTTGGATACATTAAACAAGACCCTGAATCCTCTACACCAACTAATAAAAAAAATGAGTTTCAGTGCATTTTCATGGAATTGTGAGCTTCAGGGGAAGAGAAATGTACTGCTGCTCATGCTAAGTAACATTTTCAATTTGCAGCTGACTTGTATAGCAAATGGGCATAGCACAACAGGTAACATATTTGTTTTTGATGCAGAAAGCTGTGAGTTCTACTCCCACAGCATGTAGATGGGTTTCTGATACTGTGTTGTACTTTAAGGGGAAGGGGAAGGGAAGTGGGGGTGCTGCAGTCCTGAGTATATCCTCCTTTGGATGAGATGCATAGTAACTATGAACTTCTTATCAGTTTGCTATCCATTCCCTATTGCAATATACCAGCTTACTGCGGTGGTGGTGCTGCGGTAGCATTGTCGGCTCATAGTAAGATGTTGTCCTGTTCAATTCTCAGCTAGAGCATCTTCTGTGTGGAGACATGCGTGAATGGGCGTACCTTTGTTGAAGGTTGTGCATCAGGGCCGGCAACACGGCATGTAAAAATCTACTACCAATCATTAGCAGACCAGATTTCTGCTGTGGCGACCCCTAACTGAGAAAAGCCAAAAGACACAACAACCATTTTTTTTAATGTAACATAGGAAACTTATTCTTCAAGGGCAGTAGGCACTGAATTTGTAGATGAAACACCAAAATGTAAAGTTTTTAGCCACCCTCAACCTCTTCACTACTTACAGATCTGTTTAATGTGAAATTATTCAGATGACTTTTACTTCTGCAGAGATTATGCATAATGACTGATATTGGTGGATTGTAATGACAGAAGTTTGTGTGGTCTTTTATGGTTGAAATGTTCTGAAATGGTCAGTTTTGTCAGTATTGGGCCATACATGTAGTTTCATTGCTTTATGGAAAAATTTTCAAAACTACAAATTTAAAAGACACTCTAATAAGTTGTGCTATATTATACAAGAAATATAATTTAATACAATCAGAAAAGAGAGTCCTAAAAATATGTGCAATGGGCCAAAGCTTTGAAAACAGCACAAAGGTAAACTTCATCCTCCACCGGCCAGATGCATTTTATTTGTATGTAGGTTTCAATGCTGTTTCAATGAATGTCAGTTTCAAGGGAAGGAAGTGTACTGTTAATGCTAAATCTGTTTTCATCATGAGACAGTATTGTTTTGTTTATCAAATGTATGAATGTGTTTTTGCTATCAAATATGAAAAAAAAAGTTTTAGATTAAATCGAAATATCAGTAATCATTGTAGAAATAATGAAGAAAATAGTATGTGCACTGCAAGGTTTGAACAGTGTTTATGGTAACTGGGGAGCAACAGCCAAGTCATTGGACAATGGAATGGCTGCTGGGTGACGCTCTGTGTGTGTGCGTGTGTGCGTGTGTGTGTGTGTGTGTGTGTGTGTGTGTGTGTGTGTGTGTGTGTGTGTGTGTAGGGCCCACTCCATTATCCTGCCTAGGGCCCTATTTGACCATGATCTGGCTCTGAAGAAAACACTTTGTTTCTTCCTTTTATGTACATCTGTCTGTCCATGTGTCCATGTGTGAAAACATGGTACAGGATTGGAGGAAACTCAGAAGGAACTACAGACAAAACCAGAGAAAACTGAGGTTATTTTTAAAATTAGCAGCAGCCTTCGAATTGTACAGTAGTACAATGCAGTAAAAAGTTTAGCAGTAGAAATTTTTTTTTTCTTGAACTGGACCTAGCAAACTGGTTGAATCAGACAGGGCATTGTGGACTATTGGATTGAAGGTAACATTTTTTTTAGTGTGACTATAAGGGGAGGGGGAGGAAAATAGTGACTAGGCCATTTTGTGTATATGTGGGTGTGTTTGCATTTGTTTAAATATTTTAAAATTTGTGTAGTGTGTATGTATGTGTGTGTCTGCATTTGTTTAAATATTTTTGAAACTGGATATTTATGTCTTCTCGTTTTCATTGTACTCTTTTGCTCTGTTTTTGTTTTGCTGGGTCAGAGGTAGCTAGCTGGGCTGTTGACTAAAATAATTTGCCCTTTCACTTGCTCAGCTTAAATTCTGCCATTAAGGCTGGCAAGTGATTATTTGTGAAATGGGAAGGAATATTTTTATCCTTTTTTGGGGAGGGTTGGCCATCTGTGCTATTAATGAATGTAACTTGCCCTTTTCACTTGGTTTGTTTAAATTACACCCTTATGGTGCATCTGTGTGAATAAATCTGAATATTTATGCTTTTTTGGAGGAGCAGTAACTTTGTCCTTTTAATACTACTTTAAAGTCTAGCTAGTGTGCATTTGTATGAAGTAAACTAACTTTTTAGGTGGTGGTGGCTTACTGTGCTATGGGAGCTTATCTTATTCATTTGTTCAGCTTAAAGGATGGCTAGTGTGCATTTGCATGAAATAAATTGGAATATTTATGTTTTTTTTTCTTGGGAGGGGTGGCTAGCTATGCTGTTGATGAAATAACTGGTACTCAGTTTAAAGCTGGGCATTAATGGCTGGTGTGCATTTGTGTGAAATAAATTGGAATGTTGTATGAAACACATTTGAAACTGTCCCCAGTTTTACAGAATGTCCTTGTATTTGCCTAATATGTTTGGTCTGCAAGTTACTCTCATATTGTTTGCTTAGCTTATAGTCTGTCTTTACATGACTAGTGTGCATTTGTATGAAATAAGCTGCAATCTTTACTCTCTCTCTTTGTCTCTCTCTTTCTAAAAAACAAGTAATTTCCATGGTATCCCAAAGTCTCAAAACAACCCACTAAATAAGTGTAGTGGGTCTAAAAACAAAACAGTGTAAGAAACTTCTCTGTGTGGAAGATTTTCAGTCCATATATCCCTAGTCAATCACTGTATATTAATCAGATCAGACAATGGTAGTAGAAGCAGCAAACTTAAACTCGTCTTAAGTCAAAACAAAACAAAACAAAAAATAATAATAGAAAATATATAATTGTAAAGCAATACTAAGTATTCAAAAGTAATCCAAGCAAGGCAGGCAGTCTGTTTCCAGTTGCAAAGTCTATGTACTTAATAAAAGATTTTCGACTGGAAACAGATTGAATAAAAACACAAAAGTCTGCTGTGTGGGGTGCCTGGATCCAAAAATGTGCACAAAGGGCTCTAAAAACTCACTTTAATAACCATTAAAAATTCAGTTTAACCATTAATAATACTGTTCAGATTGCCTGCCTTGCTTGGATTACTTTCAAATACTTAGTAATGCTGTACAATTATATATTTTCTATTATTATCTTTTGTTTTGTTTTGTTTTGACTTAAGACGAGTTTAAGTTCGCTGCTTCTACTTCCATTGTCTGATCTGATTAATATACAGTGATTAACTAGGGATATATTTACTGAAAATCTTCCACACAGAGAAGTTTCTTAAACTGTTTTGTTTCTCTTTCTCTTTCTCTCGCTATCTCTCTCTGGGTGCTGTATTTGTAAAACCAAGTTGAAACTATTCCTGATTTTACAGAATGTCCCTACGTTTGCCTCATCTCAGTCTGTTCCTAATAAAATGTGGGGTCAACTGTCCACATAAGTTACTAAATCCTGAACTACTGGGTCAGCTATTAGGGGTATGTTGTTAATATTGTACTCAACTTTTCAAAGGAGATGATTATACATTTTTGACATTTAGCTTTTGTCCATGATTCTGACACTAGTTATTTGTTGGGAAAAGCCTTCCTGTAGGATGGCTGAATCTTTTGGGGATTTGACCACTGCTCCTAGCTTGCTCCTTGTTGGCCATTATTTTGTCACATTTCATGATTATTACTAAAAACAATTGTCATAGAGAAGGAGGTGTTAGAAAAAATCTCTGCCAGGAGGGTGGGGCTGGGGTGTTAAAAATATTTCTGCTTCGGGTGTCAGATCTGCTAGGTACGCCATTATTAATACCATTAGGCAGAATAAAACATCAACAAGCAACTAATCACGCACAACTTGGTTTTTATTAATGTAAACACTCATGCATGCCTGATAGAACACTAGAAAATCAATAGCTGAAACATAGAACAAAGTTTTACATCACTATGTCAGCATTTCCAGCAATTGCAGTTTCACTAATACCACCAAAGACTGTGCTGCAGTCAGTGTCTGCAAACGGCAGCATTTTTTAGCTGCCTGCACAACTAAGTAAATATTGCATGGTAACAGTCCTGTATTTAATAATCAGGAATAGTCTATTAAAACAGTTTGCATCAACTGTAATACACGTTATTTTATTTTGTTTGTCTCATAGTGCCCTTAGCATTGTTCTTTAGTGTATATTATGACCCTCTGTAAAATTGTCTCACACTCTTAATGACTTTAATTAAAACCTAAAATCTCATAATAAAACAAATTTATGTAGCAAGAAGAAACAAGGGAAGCAACCACCATGGTGCTACCACTTTGCAGTGGTCATGTCTGTCACACTTTGAAACTGAGGCACTCCTTAGAATCTTCACATCACGTCTTACATGTGTAACCATTCTCTGCTCAGAACAATTTGCTACAGGACTG
Organism: Protopterus annectens; assembly: GCF_019279795.1. NCBI lineage: Eukaryota > Metazoa > Chordata > Ceratodontiformes > Protopteridae > Protopterus > Protopterus annectens. The sequence goes on from NC_056728.1 coordinate 584,533,072, forward strand.
ATTTAAGTATCTAAGTGGCTTACGTTCCATCTAGTCACTTGTTTTTAAGATTAGCAGTTAGTTATTCTTTGAAAATGGAATTCCAGGCAGTAATAATTTCTAGCATCTTTCCAAAAACAGAATTTTGATAAAATAACATGTGAGTCTTACAATAAGGGGCTCTTAATGCTATTGTACTGAAAGCATACATTATTTTGCCATGTCTGTCCAACAACCTAACTTATCTAGTTATGTAAACAAAAAGCCACAAAGATGAACCAGAATGACTTCAGTAGTGAAAAAATTATCCACTAGGCATATAATATGTAACAAAGCAATTTATTAACAACATTATTTATTTATTTATTTATTTTATTTTATTTTATTTATTTATTTTTATTTTTTTTTTCCTCTGTGTGTTGTTAATAAATTGCTTTGTTACATATTATACGCCTAGTGGATCATTTTTTCACCACTGAAGCCATTCTGGTTTATCTAGTTATGTGTAAGTATTTTTTCTGGACCCCTGGAAACTCATGTTTACCCTCCCAGCCCTCAGTATCTAATGTCCATGATGGGTATATCAGCTACTCTTCAACCTCTTGGACTTACTTTACTTTTTCTGGGGCTGGTCATGGATCCTGAGAGTGTTCTGGGGGCTTAGCTCATCTGTGCTTCCATCCTGAGGGAATTTTTTTATGAACTACCCAATCCCTTTCCCCAGCACCCATGCTCATTGATTATGTCTGATAGCAACTGCAGTCTTCGGTGAATCCTGGTCTAAACTAGCCTATGCCAGTCTGTGTATGACACCTCAAAATGTACACTGAAGTGGCAATTACTTCTCTCTCGAGCCTTTTTGGGTCTAATATGATAAAAGGAATAACTAGCTAAGTCTTACTCCTGAGTAGCAAAGGGCTATCCAGAAAAACTTCAAGCTTCTCCAGTGTCAGAGTTTATGACTCAGACCTGAGAATTTTTTACCAAAGAGCCTGCAACTCTGGCTTTTAAACAATATCTTGGATGACCAGTCTCTGCACTTTGATTGGAACCAATGTAAGTAGTTTTTTTTTTGTTTGTTCTTTGGTAGCTTAATCACTAGACGCTTCTCAGGTATCAGAAGAACCATCTTATCTTCCCTATCAGTAGATGCTGGCAGTAAAGATGAGCCAACCCCAGGAAATGAAAAAGCCAAAGAAGACCCCCCCCCAAATCTGTGGGTCAGGAGATTATTTGTAACAGTTTCTTCCCTCTGCTTTATATTGTTTTAACGTCTGCTGAAGTTTCCAGTTGATCCTTGAATTCCTTTCTGGCTTTCTTCTCCAATAACTGTAATGTTTTTTCAAGTTCAAAATTAAATCAAAGTTTTTGTGGCTGGTTTGAAATTTTTATAGTACTGACAGCCTTCTAACTCCAAACAAAACAAGAATTTTGAATGGAAGTCTTTAGGGGTCTATTTGTCTACTGCATTCATATTTGTTTACAGGCTTTGATTTTGTGGTAATAAGCCAGCAAAAAATGTTTGAAGTAGGAGAGACTCTTTTTGGACTTATATGCTGCTTATCTGATTAGGTTTTATAAAGTGATAATACCTGACAGGCTTACAAATTGCTTAGGCGCAAATGCATACAAGGATAATATAGTGAAAGGTTATTATTTTGAATGAACTAAAACACATGACTTTCAAGCCAAAAAAATTCTATAATGAGGTAAACAAACTCCTTAACCCAATGATAAAACTTGCTTTCATCCCCAACCCTGACTACACTTAAAAAGTAAAAGAAAAGTTGTCCAGTTAACACAGCTGTACTAAACCAAAAATTTATTGAAAGAAGTAAGCTCTTTCATGCCTGCATGGGTGCTCCATCAGACCATAATGCTAACAAACAAGCAAATATTTCAATATACAATTAATGAGTAAGTGCACATACTTTCAAAACTGGTCTTAAAGATACAGCATCATTTAATCCCATTCCGTTATCTGCTTGCAGTTGTAAAATCCATTTATGTTCAGCACATTCAGTGTGATTGGAAACATCTCCACCCCTCAAATTTGAATATAATAACTGTAGCACAAAAAAGATAAAATAATGTTCCATTCCCATAGTATGTACATGTTTTGCTAAAGCATTAGGCATCTTATTTCTCTTGATGTCATAGACATGTTGTAAAATATGCTCCCTTAAGCTACGGTTAGTTTTTCCTGCATAAATACATTCACATGTTATATATTGAGCAAGGTAGACCAAATCACTACTACTACAATTAGCAAAAAAGTTAAACTTGTAGGTACAATTAGTCTCAGGATGCATGAAAACAGAATCAGATCATGTATATCTGCAAGTATTACATTTTCTAAAGGCAAAAGTAACTATCCTGTTTGAGACAAGTTCAGGTAAACTTTTCTTGTAAAATGTTTTTTTTTTTTCAAAGACGGGGCACTACCAGGCTATACCTCATATCATGCTTTTCGGCCCCAAAACCCGGACCGAACCACAAAAGGAGGGGGAGTTTCCATATTTATCAAGGATATCCACACCTCCAGGTTAGTGGCATTGCACAAAGTATCGAAGACCATCCACGTGCAACTAACAGTGGGCAAGACTGCTTTTCAGTTTATAGCATCCTACAGACCACCCTCTCAAAGTCAGGAATCCCACTCGGCTTTCCTGAAAACATTGGAGAACATGAAGATCTCTCCAAACACCATTATACTGGGTGACTTCAACTACTCAAACATTGACTGGGAGCACTACTCAAGCCCCAGCACCTTAGCCCAAAGGTTCCTGGAAATTATAAACTCAAATACTATGGAACAACTAGACACCACTCCCACAAGAGGGGACAACATACTAGACCTGATCATTACCAACATGGGGACTCTATGCTCCATACCAGAAGTATATCCCTCATTGGTAAGATCAGACCATAAATTAATTTCACTGGATGTCCACATCCCGACCCCACCCCCAGCCCAGAAAACCACAGTGAAAAACTTCTCAAAAGCAAACTTCTCACTTCTCAAAACCGAAGTGGAATCCTTCAAGGCCCCAGGGCCAGTGGAAACTATAGCCCAAACTGCAGAATCCTATATAAACGCATTCTACGGACATCTCCAGGAATGCATGGATCATGCTATCCCAAACAAAACCAAGACCCAATCATCCAAAGGCAGGCGTCCAGTCTGGTGGACCCCTGCCATAAATAAACTGTACAACAGAAGGAGGAAGCTAATACATGATAGAGCAAAATCCCTAATAGGGAAGGCATCTCTGATCAGTACTAGCAAAAAATTATGATCCCTCATAAAATCCTTCAAGGCCAGCTTCGAGAGAAAAATTGCACAGGACACCAAAGACAATCATAAGGCTTTTTTCAGTTATGTTAGAAACCTGGGATGCAACTCCCAGACTTGTTCTGAGTTGATTCTAAACGATAAAAAATACACTGAACCCACAGACATCGCCAATATCCTGGCAGACAGGTTCAGTGCAAACCTCTCCACCCCCTCCCCCCCAAAAGAGCAAGTATCTATCCCGGCAGAGGGCTGCCTCCCAAAAATCTCTGATGCTCAGGTGAAGGCTGCCCTCTCCAAAGCAAAAAACACTGCTTCCATGGGACCAGATGGCGTCCCAGGTTGCGTCCTACATGAACTCCAAATAGGAACTAATCCCTCAAATAAAACAGCTATACAATCTCAGCCTTACTACAGGATATGTGCCCACAGAATGGCGTACAGCAACAGTGGTCCCACTCCACAAAGGTGGAGCCTCTATGGACCCTGGAAACTATCACCCCATAAGCCTGACTAGCTTAGTCTGCAAGGCTATGGAGAGGATCATCATGGAGCTCATATACAAAGACATTGGGGATCTACAGACACTAGATCCTACCCAGTTCGGCTTTGTCAAGGGTAGATCCTGCCTTTTGAACCTGGTTGACTTCTTCGAAACAGTCACCAAAGCCATAGATGAAGGGAAGGTAGTCCACACAGCCTATCTGGACCTTGCAAAGGCATTTGACACAATACCCCACTCGGGCATCATAGATAAGCTATCCAGCTTAAATATAAACCCTATGTCACAAGATGGGTCGCAAACTGGCTCAAAGACAGAACCCACAGAGTGAGAGTTGCTGGAGCCATGTCAGAATCGAAACCGGTCACAAGTGGCATCCCACAGGGTTCTGTCCTGGGACCACTCTTGTTTGGTATATACTTTTCCGAGGTACAGGCAAACGTGGGAGGACTATGGCTCACCAAGTTCAGAGCGACTGCAAACTGGGCGCCATAATCAACTCTCCAGCTGACACAAACATCCTTCAAAAAGGTCTCACAGAGACAGATAACTGGTGCCAGCACCATGGTTTAAAGCTAAATGCCAAAAAATGTATAGTCATGCCCTTAGGCAAAAACAATGTGCCCACAAATTACCACATAGGCGGAAACCCATTAAGTACAGAGAAAGTTATTAGGGACCTGGGGACCCAAGTTGATAGCAATCTCTCCTTTGAAAACCACATTGCCAAAGTGGTTAGAAAGACCTTCTACATAGCCCACCTCATCACGGAGGGTTTCACATCTAGATCAAGAGAGGTAATCGTGCCCCTTTATTCATCCCTCATCAGGCCCATCATAGAATACAATGCCCCTTTTGGGGTGTACCTTACCCGACACCTGCAGCAATTAGAAAGACCCCAAAAGTATCTCACCAAGAGGATCAAGGGTCTCAAACAGATACCATATGCTGCTCGGTTAAAAAAACTCCAGCTCTACTCAGTTGCATACCGCCTACTTCGAGGCGCTCTATGCCTGACATACAAAGCTATGTCAAATCCAGAATTAATGGACATGCTCCACCTCAGTAAATCTAAATCCCTTAGAGCCACACGCTCGAGGGACTTGAACCTCAGCACAGAAATAAATAGAACTTGCTGGAGGGACAGGTTCATAACCCAGAGGCTCCCTTCGCTCTGGAATAGAATTCCAGTTCATGTGAGGCAGAGCACCTCACTGAATCTCTTCAAGAAGAATCTCAATAGGTGGATGGGGGATCGTAGGTTTGTCCCAGGGATTACTCCCGTGTCACTATTAGACAGAGGCACAGTAAACTAAACCTTAAAAAGGGCACAGTATACTCAAATCAAGGAGTGGCGTAAGCCATACAGAATTGGGCTAGGCTTATAATTGCCCCAGGGCAGATAGCCTAGTATGAACCTATGAACCTATAACTTGTCTAATGTCAGCTTTTCAGTGAAGTCATGGTTCAAAAACTATTTCGCTTAAACAACCTTCATATTTAAGGGAGATAATATGCAGTATAACCATGACACTGCACATATGGAAGAACCATAGGCTTCTGTTTTGTGATTCCTCTTATTTTCATTATTTATCAATTATCTGCCACAGGATCTCCCTTAGATAAATTGCATAATGTATGCAGATGATATAGTGATGACAAAGGTAGAAAACTCCAAAGCCTCACTAACCATAGATAGCCTTCTCCCTAATTTGTATAATGTAGGTAGATGATATAGTGATCACAAAGTTAGGCAGCTCCAAAACCTCACTGGGCAGTTTTTCCATCTCTTTCAATTTTCTGGTTTAAAAGCCTGTGTTTGCGCTTGTTTCCCACCTTTTCTGTAACTAGTCTAGTCCAGATACAGATCTGCTGTATCCAGGACTGTTTGTAAGCTTCTGAGCCCCCAAAACCTTTCTGTGTTGGAGGGAAGCCTTCTAGCTTATCAGTGGGAGTAGTAAGAACTAGGTAACCTATCTACCACAAGAGTGGTTTCTGGCCCAGAAATTGTAGTTTATTGGCCGTTTGAGCGGTTTTTCCACCTCTTTCAACTTTCTGGTTTAAAAGCCTGCATTTGCACTTGTTTCCTTCCTTTCCTGTAACTAGTCTAGTCCAGATACAGATTTGCTGTATCCAGGACTGTGTTTTGTAAGCTTCTGAGCCCCCCAAGGTGTTCTGTGTTGGAGGGAAGCCTTCTAGCTTATCAATGGGAGTGATAAGCAGTAGGTAGGCTATCTACCACAAGAGTGGTTTCTGGCCCAGAAATTATAGTTTATTGGTCGTTTGGGCAGTTTTTCCATGTCTTTCAACCTTCTGGTTTAAAAGCCCATGCTTTCACTCATTTCCCACCTTTCCTGTAACTAGTCTAGTCCAGATACAGATTTGCTGTATCCAGCACTGCTTGTAAGCTTCTGAGCCCCCAAGCCTTTCTGTGTTGGAGGGAAGCATTCTAGCTTATCAGTGGAAGTGGTAAGCACTAGGTAGCCTATCTACCACAAGATCCAGGTACAGATTCTTAGTTTTAGAACTTGAATTTGCTTATTTGTGCTCAGCACTTGTTCAGAACTTGTTGTTAGCACTAAATAAGCTACAAATTACTACAGCACTCAACCTTCCTCTTTACCTAGAGGAAAATAGTTTCTGTTCTTACTTTCCTAACTTGCTTAGATAAAAACAGCTCTTATACTCACTTTTCTCACTTGTCTAGAGGAAAGTAGTTTTTTATTCAGGCATGTCCAAGGGTCAGCTCCCAGTGTTCTCTCCTGTCTATCTGATGAATCTGGGCATCTTGAGGCAATGTAGCAATTGCCTCATGTACACAGACAACCTTCTCCTCCTACCACCCAACACCACAACCTGTGAGAAATGCACTTATCTAGCCAAACTGGAGGTAAAGCTCTCTCCAACCAAGACAGCACTTGACAGTCAAGAGGAGAAATTAAACACCTGCACCACACCGCACTCATCACATAGTCCCACTAAACCTTCACCATCAAAATCCACACATAGAAACACAAAAACATTCACATAGGCTCTCAATAATAATCTGCTCAAGCAACAGAGACCTCCAAAGCAGAAACACAAGCAACCTCCACCCCCAACACAACTCAAATGACACATAACCAACAGACTCAGTGTGCCAATAAACCACAGCCCATAAGACAAACCAACGTACCCAACACACTAGTCATAGGTGACTCTATAGTCAGGCACACTGATGTCCCACTCACCAGGCTAAACAAGAAGAAGGTTACTGTCAGCTGCCTGTCAGGTGCTAGGATCCGCCACATAACCCACGCACTCAGGTCACTCCACAACAAGTACAAATATGACTTTGTCATTGTCCATGCTAGTGTGAACGACCTGAGATGTACTTCCCTGGACTACATGAAAAGAGACATGGAAGAGCTCTCTGATCTTGAAGCCCAGGCAGGTATGACCCTAGCACTGAGTCACATCCTGCCATTGCCTAGAAAGATACAGCAGTACAAAGACAAAATGATTGACTTCAACAATTGGCTAAGCTTCTGGTGTCATTCTAAGGGGATCCAGTATCTCTGCCTGGGACAACATGGTCGACACGCCACGCTGCTTTGCCAGAGATGACCTGCACCTGTCACCCCTGGGATTCCAGATACTGGCTAAGGCTCTTGCCGCCCGTATAGTGCCTTTTTTAGGCAAGGTTCAAATGACAAATTCACCACCATAACAGGAACAGGCAAGCAAAAACTGAGGGTAATGCTACTCAATGCTAGAAGTCTAAATCTCAAAATGCACTCACTCGAGGCAATCCTTAAAATGGAGAACATCGATATCTGTGCAGTGACTGAGACCTGGTTCAAGGCTGTAGAGAGCACCCCTGAATTACCAGGCTATAACTCATACCACACTTTTTAGCCATCTAACCTGGACCAGAACACCAAAGGTGGAGGTGTGTTCATATTCATTAAGAATGTCCACACCACCAGCCTAGATGCACAGCATAATGCATCTGAGGTTATCATAATAATTATCCAAGTGCAACTAACTCTGGCCAAAACTACAATCCAAATTGTAGCTTGTTACAGATCCCCAACCATGCCCCAGGATTCCCACTCCTCTTTTCTTGATATACTGGAAAATATTAGGGTTCGACCAAACAGCCTAATAATGGGTGATTTCAACTACCCCACCATTAACTGGGAAAACTACTCATGTACCCACTCCTTTGCTCAACGCTTTCTGGAATTCATAAATTCCAATGCCCTGGATAAACTTATCCACACCCCCACCAGGGGCAACAATATCCTAGACCTAGTCATTACCAACATGAGTGTTCCACACCTGAAATTAACTCCTCGTTGGTCAGATCCGACCATAAGCTAATCACCCTAGGTATCCACATCCCGCCCACACCCACCATGAAGGAAACCACTGTAAAAAATTTCTCCAAAGCCAACTTCATGCTTCTTAAGACAGAAGTGGCGAACTTCATGACACCCATGCAGATGGACAATACAGTTACGACTGCTGAATCCTACACAAATGCACTCTATAAGCACTTACACGAGTGCATGGATCATGCTATCCCAATCAGAACCAAAATGCTATCCTCCAAAAAAAAGGAAGCCAATCTGGTGGTCCCCTGCCATAAACAAACTCTACAACAGAAGGAAGAAACTGTTGCAAAAGAGAGTAAAATCTCATGAGTGGAGGAGCTGCCTGGTCAGCCTCAGTAAGAAGTTGAGATCCCTCATAAGATCCTCCAAAGCTAGCTATGAAAACAAAATCACCATTGATTCTAAGGGCAACCACAAAACATTCTATAACTATGTCAAGAATCTCAATGGCAACACCCAGATCTGCTCTGAGTTACAGCACAATAGCATAAATATTACAGAACCAACTGATATTGCCAATATCCTGGCAGATAGATTCAGTGCTAAGTTTACCCCCCTCTCACCCCCTAAAGGGCCCATATCTATACAGGTAGAATGCAGAGTCCCTGTAATCACATCTATGCAGGTAAAAGCTGCACTCTCTAAAACCAAAAACACAGCATCCATGGGACCGGACAACATCCCAGGCTGCGTTTTACATGAACTTCAGAACGAACTGGCTCCCCTCCTAAGTACCATGTTCAATCATAGTCTCACATCAGGCTTTGTAACTACTGAATGGTGCACAGCAACTGTTATCCCACTTCACAAAGGTGGAGCCACCACTGATCCTGGGAACAATCGCCCTATTAGCCTGACGAGCCTGGTTTGCAAGGCAATGGAATGTATCATCATGGAACTCATAAACAAAGACATTGGTAACCTCCAAACTCTGGACCCCACCCAGTTCGGGTTTGTGAAAGGCAGACCATGCCTTCTGAACATGATCGACTTCTTTGAGGCTGTCACCAAAGCCATAGATGAGGGTAAGGTGGTTCACACAGCCTATCTTGATCTCACCAAGGCTTTTGACACCATCCCCCATTCTGGAATTATAGCTAAACCCACTAAACTAGGTATAAATCCCTACATCACAAGATGGGTTGCCAAATGGCTCACTGACAGAACCCATACTGTAAAAGTTGCAGATTCCAAATCTGACTTCAAACCAGTGACAAGTGGAGTACCACAGGATTCAGTCCTGGGACCTCTCCTGTTTGGTATCTACTTCTCTGAAGTACAGGCTAACACAGAAGGCCTCTGGCTAATGAAGTTCGCAGATGACTGCAAACAAAGAGCCATAGTCGAGTCCCCAGATGATGTGGACATCCTACAGAAGGGCGTCACTGAGACAGATGCCTGGTGTCAGAGGCATAGGCTCAGGCTCAATGCCAAAAAGTGCATTGTCATCCCCTTTGGTAAAAACTCTGTACCCATCAACTACCACATAAATGGCAGTCTACGTAATGCCAAATGTGTGATAAGAGATCTTGGGACCCAGGTGGACAGAAGTCTCTCCTTTGATAATCACATCGCCACAGTAGTCAGGAAATCCTTCTATGTGGCACACCTCATCACAAAAGGGTTCTCATCCAGGAAAAAAGAGGTCATTGTTCCCTTCTACTCGGCACTCATTAGACCCATTATAGAGTACAATGCCCCTTTTGGAATGTACCTCACAAGACATCTGCAGCAGCTGGAAATGCCACAGAAGTACCTCACAAAGAGGATTACTGCCCTCAAACAGATGCCCTACACTGACTGTCTCAAAAAACTCCAGCTTTACTCTGCAGCATATCGCCTACTTCGAGGAGATCTCTGCCTAACATATAAAGCTATGTTAAACCTAGAGCTGTTGGACATGTTACACCTAAAGAAATTCCAATCCCTTCGAGCTACATCCTCTAGGGACCTAAACCTTGTCACCACAATAAACAGGACATGCTAGAGGGATAGATTCCTGTCCCAGAGACTTCCTATCCTCTGAAACAAGCTACCCATCTATGTCAAGCAAAGTTCCTCATTAGCACTCTTCAAGAAAAATCTTGTTGAGTGAATGGGAAATAGGAAATACACCATGGGGATCACTTATGTGGCTCTGCTCGACAGAGGCACAGGAACTTAACTTTCTTGGGTGGCATAAACCAGGGAGCCTTGTTGGCTAGGCTTACTTTGGCCCTTGGGCCGATAGCCTAGAACCTACCTATGAACCTATGAGTAATAGGTAGCCTTAATATAGTGATAATAAAGGTAGGTAGCTCCAAAGCCTCACTAACCAATAAGTAACAGATAGCCTTCTCCCTAATTTGGAATTAGTTAACAACCAACAAATTAATTACAGTTATAGCCAAAACCAACATCATGCCATTAGGGACCTCACAGTGGTTGAAAACAACTGGCACCATTACAGTAATTAAACTCAATGGTAACCCCCTACTCAATACCACATCTTAGTACTTTGGCCAGATACTTGATCCACATCTAAATTTCTGCTCACATACCAAAACTCTGGCAAAGAAAGTCAAATTCCAAATGAGGGTTTCTTAGAAAATATCCAACCTATTTACATCTAAGTCAGAAAAGGCATCAATGTCAATGTCACAGTTCCTATTTTACTCATAGTAGCACTGCTATATCAACAAAATGTTTCATTAATTCAAATCACAAAAAATAAAATTGTAATACTTATATATCTGTTTAACTCACAAAGTTCTTAATGTCAGATACTGACCCCTTTAAAAACTATCTGAAACAGAACAGCTGTACTCACTACAGAATGGTGACAAATCCCTTTTAATCAGGCCACCCTTTAAACTCAGCTGTACTAAAAAAGTCTTTTCTAAGATTTCACCAGCATTTTGGAATGAACTGCCACAGGACTTAAAGAAGATCAATGATTCAAAAAATGACTCCATCAACAACTTAAATCACATCTAACTACATTAAATAAATACAAAAGATTTAAAGATAATGGCTAGGGCTTCACCAATTAAAGTTAAGATAAAAATTACTAATCTAAACCAACATTCTGTGTGTAATATGCATAAGATGCATTAATTTCTCAGAAATATGATTTGATAACACCATCACTGTATAACATAAAAAAGATGAATGGATTTATCAGAGGTTTTAATATTATGTACTAGCAGATAACATGAGTAAGTCAATAAGGCACCCTCCTTGCTACAACTGCAACCACTGTCCAGTTATGTATTTCTCACATTTATGTGATTTTGATTCCTTGTTATTCAAACTGTGTTAAACTGACTTGCTTATTTGTTGATGTGATGATGAAAATGGTGGGGGCGTACCCTTTCTGTCATATTAACTGTAATATTTCAAACTTCAGTTATTGTAATTAAAAGTGTATTGTGATCAGCTGTGTTTGCCTATATGGCACTAGTTGTGGCACAAAAGAATCTTTGTGCCAGTTAGCTTACCCTGTTAGAAAATGTAATAAATACATAAAATCGACAAAAAGTTACCATGAAAAGAGTTCCTTTTTCTTGAGTTTAGATAATCATTCAGCTTACTGCAACATCAGTTTTATAACAATCTGACTGGATGTTTTACAACTACCTGAGTATATGAACTTCTGTATGAAATGTAAGCTTGTCTGACTACATATTTTGCCTTTAATGTATGGAGTTTTGCTCCTCAATGCTTCGTTGAACATGAGGTTTGCTCATTTGGACAGTATAGTTGCCAAAATATCAGTCAATCAATAAGTCATTCATTCAGTCAATCCTCTAAGCATCAGACGTAGTGCAAGACAGATAAATTAACATTCTGCTGTAGCTAAATGCTGGAGACCTCTGTCATATGTTTCAGCAAATTGTACCAACTGCTGAAGGAGGACAATCACTACATTGCTGTACCACATATATTTATTTCGACTTCAAGTTTAATCCTTAACAAAATGCAGATGTTCTCTTTAAACTTTTGGTTCATTTCTCATGAAAATGTAGCTGTCTTGTATATGAATGACCCCCCCCCCCCAACCCTCTCATGCCCCTGGAATTCAGCATCAATACAAAGCAAATTCAAGTACCAATCCCTTTTAATTTAAGTCCTCTTACACTTTTCTTCTTGATGTCAGTGTTTATAAACTCACCGTCTATAAACTTACTGTCATGTCACCAGCATGCTAGTATTTGAGAAATGTACTGCTTACCTCCACAATTTGCTAATTGCTCGTCTCTGGCACTTTGTTATTAGCTGTTACCTCCAATGTAATTTGCATATATGTTTACTGATGAAACCTAGATGAAGGATGACAGTAGTAGGATAGGCTTTACATTGAAACTTTTCTCCTGAAGCATAAAGCACACATGGTTCTGTAATACAAAACACATTTTCCCTTGTGAAATATATACCATGTTCATGAATGTAGGCATTGTGTATAATCAAGCTTATGGCTGCATTACACCTTACTTGTATTTTGTTTATATTCTATGTTTATATGAATTGCATTTCAGTTTTTTATGGAATTACATTATGTTTGTAACTGGCAAGAGGTTATTACAAACATTTGAAAGGCACTGGGTTATAGATATATTGTTTTTATGGCGAACTGAGCAAGGACAAACAACATAGTACATTATTTAAGGTGATACTCTGCACAAACTGTGGTGCTACATAGCAGAATCCTTTAAATATTAATCTACTCTATTTCTTTATTTTTACTAATGGCAGGTGTAGTTTCGAACTTTGTGGTGCGATTAATATGATGAATGACAACTGACCAATTGCCAGATATGTAATCTAAAACCCATCTCAGCTTGAAAAGTGAAGTCATCTTATTAACAAAGAAGGAGGCACTGATCAACTTTTGTCAGAATGCCTTATTTATTTCTTTATATGTACAGCTGTTAACTGAACAGATTCACTAGATCTTTTGAAACCTGGGCACTACTACAGAATTGATATGTTGCCATTTATAACAGAATATAATGCAATAATAATGAGATACTAATATAAAGAAATGCATGTGGATCATAAGGAAAAAAAAATAAAATTGAAAATTAGACTAAAATTGTGCGTTATTTTGCATATGTAAGTACTGACAAAACACACCAACCATAACATGACTATTGTATAGACTTTACTAATAAACAGTTGTTCTTGACAATAATGGGAATTATATGCCTTTATCAAAGTAGTGGACCCCAGAAAAAGAATGCGATAAAAACAAGCATCTAGTGCACTGTGCAGATATTTCCATTCATCCTGTTCATGAAGTTTATCTATATCTTTGGTGAATCATCAGTCATTTTTCTATATTCTTAGTGCTTTATAATTTGTACTTCCTGCATAATTACCCTACACATACCTTCATCTCCTTCTATTCATCCTCATCAGCTTCTTTCCCCTTTTACCACTTAAACCCACTCACTTTGTCTCTGACTTATGAACATCACCATCTCTCCACTCTACTGCCAACCCTCATCTCTCTCCCAAGTATCCATTCACCAATCTCATCTCTTGCACACCTGAATTTACCAATAACTTCCCCCTGATTTTCTTCAGCTATCTTTTACAGCTTCAGCTACTCAAACTCTAATCTATTCTACTATCTGACTAAATACTGTTTGTATTATTACATAGCAATGGATGATGATTTTTTCCAAACCACATACAAATCATGGATATTTAAAAAAGTATGTTTAAACTCAATTAACACGTTAACCATTACAGATTTGTCAAACATCTACTTGTCTTTAAATTGTATAATAATTGTCCTGTATTTGTTCTGCCTTTAAATCATACAGTATGTCTTCCACATCATGTCATCCTTTCATAACACGTATCTTTACATTATATACGACATACCATGTTTACTTTGAAAATGTATGTACAACATAATCTTCTTTATATGTTTTAATCTTCTTTGTATGATTTGGAGCTTTTTTCACTGGGCCTCTGCTGAAAAGTGGGTTGCCTGCCCAGTTGGACTTTTCTGGCTAACAATTACAAATACAAATGCATAAAATAATTAAATAATTAATTATTAATTAATTAATTAATTAATTAATTAATTAATTAATTAATTAATACATATTTATTAATCCTTCTAACATTCCTTGTGGACCATCTTAAGCCTAGTCAGTTTCCCTTTTTATACTCAAAATAACCTATTCCATTTGGTTATAGTTTGGCCTTACCCATTCCATGGTCGATAGTTATATATTACCCCCATTGAAAAGTGTCTACTTTATAACATTGAAAGCCCATAATACTGAATCCCACATCATTGAGATGAAATCATCAAATTTAATTAATTAATACATATTTATTAATCCTTCTAACATTCCTTGTGGACCATCTTAAGCCTAGTCAGTTTCCCTTTTTATACTCAAAATAACCTATTCCATTTGGTTATAGTTTGGCCTTACCCATTCCATGGTCAATAGTTATATATTACCCCCATTGAAAAGTGTCTACTTTATAACATTGAAAGCCCATAATACTGAATCCCACATCATTGAGATGAAATCATCAAAACCTCACTTCAGCAAATGACTGGATCACTGAATGCATTCCCACTGTAAGTAACCACTCATACCACAACTAATGAAAACAAAACAAAACCATCTCCAACCCACCCAGGTGGGGGGCTATGCCCACCCCCCATGTGTGGGGCTGCACCCCCCACAACCCCCCCTAACTAAATATACCAACTCTGAGATTGCACTATTGTTGGGGAAAGGGCAAAGTCCACCTTGTTGGCCAGCATGTTACTTACAGTGAGTAGTGCATTCGATGAGCCCGTCATTCATTGAAGTGAGGTTTCAGTGATTTTGTCTTGATGATGTGGGATTCAATATTGTGGGCTTTTGATGTTTTCAGGTAAACCCATTAAAAATAACTGGGATCATACCACAGATAATTTGAGGGGATCCATGCATGAGATAAAGCATTTAGGAGCATTTAGTAGTAAAGGGGAAGCCCTGGGTAAATTTTCTGTTCCCCATCCATAGATCTAAGTTCCAGCCAATATCAGACTGCCTGGCAGTGGTCACCATCAATGGTACCATCAAGACCCACATTCTGTCCATCTATGCATCAAGTGAGACGAGTCCAGACCCAGCAAAGGATAACTTCTACAACTAGCTCCAATACACGCTGGATTTGATCCCACGGACCGAGATGATCATCTTGGTGGGAGACTTCAATACCCACATTGGTGAGGACAGGTCTGGTTGGTAAGAAACAATGAGTAGATTTGGCCATGGGAATGTGAATGATAATGGCCTGCACCTTCTGTCCTTTGCTACATCAGATGATCTCATTGTGGGAAATAGCCATTTCCAGCATCCCTGCAAACACCAGCTCACATGGCAAAACCCATCTGGCAGGACTAGACTACATCCTCGTCAACTTTTACATCCAATCATCGCTCAAGGATATCTGTGCTATGTGAGGACCTGACTGTGACTGTGATAATTATCTTGTCCATGCCATGGTGAAGTGTTGCTTACAGTGTGCAAAGCTCAAGTCACCTCCGCTAGCCAGGCTGGACTAGAAGCAATTGATAGCACCCACCTGCAGACAGGAATTCCAGATTGCACTGTCAAACCAGTTTGCAGCATTGGCCCAACTGGAGGATGTGGATGAGGTAATAAAGCAGATATCAGACTCCATCATTGAATGTGCCAAGTCACTATGCCCACTCATCTACCGCTGAATGCAGCCATGGATATCTGATGAGCACATGGATCTTGTAACCCAACTATGAATGATACTGGCAGCTCAATCGAGAAGTTCACCAGAGGCTGAAAGCAGAAAGAGAAGCATGCCAGATGGTAGCCGACCTTGAAGAGGTGGCATCCAGATATGAGTACACACCCTGTACAGCACCCTCAAATGACTATGTGGGAAGACCAAATCCACCAGCGACAACTTCAAAAAGCAGACGGGACATTCACATGCTCACCTTGTGAACACCTGAAACATTGGAGGAAATTATTTCAAGAGCTTTACAACCATGACCCACCTCATGGATCAATGGTCAATCTGCCACCTATTGATATCCCTGAGGCCCCAATGACTGATGCAAATCCAACAGTCAAAGAGGTGAAATCAGCTATTAGAACACTGAGAAATGACAAGGCACCAGGAGCAGATCAGGTCACTGTGGAAGCAATCAAGATTGGAAGTGATATCCTGCTCCACCGACTCCACACACTGATCGAGTTGCTATGGGTTATGGAACAGATACCATCCACAAAGAAGAAGACTATCATCGTACCCATCCACAAGAAGGGGGACAACAGGGAATGAAAGAACTACTGTGGCATCAGCCTCCTCTCCATCATCGGCAAAGTCTTTATGAAGATCATACAATCCAGGTGACAGAAACACTGTAAGCAAACTAGCAGGAAAGAACAGGCTAGATTCAGACCAAACAGAGGATGCTGTGATCAAATCTTTGCCATCCAACAGCTAATGGAGGAAAGAATCCATTGTGGACAATGTACAGTTATTGTCTTTATTGATTTTAAGTCTGCATTTGACTGTATCCACTGGCCTGCCCTGTGGGAGATATTGGAGACTGATCACATGCCAAAGAAAATCATCAGACTCCTTCAAATGTCATACAGTGGTTCATCCAGCCAGGTGCACATTCGGAACTAATTGTCTGAAGACCTTACCATCCAGACAGGGATCCCTCAAAGGGATGCAGTCTCTCCACTGCTGTTCAACATAGTGGTGGACCCCATCATGAGGAGAGTATTTCAAGGTAAGAGCAGAGTCTAGTACAATGAAGCCCATTCTGTGACTGACCTAATGTTCACTGACCACAGCTCCATTTTCACATACAGTGATGCTGATGCCACAGATATATTCTATAACATTGTTTCCATTGCCCAAAAGTATGGCCTATGGATAAACATGGACAAGACCAGAGTGGTGGCAATCAATGGGTCAAAAGCCACCATTCACCTCGGGGGATTTCAGATCAAACAAACACAAAAACGCAAGTATCTGGGTTCACTGGTCCAGTAGAACAAGGTGGCATCAATAGCTGAAGACCATAGTATGATTGGACAAGCCACTGCGGCATCTGTCTCACTCAAGTGGTGCCTATGGAAGAGGACAAACATCTCTATCACCAACAAGATTCACCTTTTCCAGGCACTGATCTTGTCAGTTCTCCTTTATGGACTGGAAACATGGATCCTCCTCAAGGCAGACCTGAATAAGCTTGAGGTTTTCCAAATACTATGCCTCCAACAAATCTTGGGAATCTCACTTCATGACTGCATCAAAAATGAGAACATCTGGACCAGATGTGATCAGCAGCCAATGATCAGCTAACAGATCCAGAATAGGAGGTTGTACTGGCTTGGACATGTATGCAGGATGGACACCAGCCATTTGCCATACAGACTATTATGCAGACAGCTCCCTGCAAACTGGAGAGTTCACAAATTTGCACCAAAGAAGACATGAGCTAAACAGGTTGAAGTGGACCTGAGAAGCTGGTGACTCAATGTACAAGAGGCCAGAAACATTGACATGGACAGAACAGCATGGAAAAGTGGCATGAAGGAAGTCCAGAATCTGGCAGCACCCACAACAGCTTACTGACTATGGGGTCAACCACCTCTGCCAGCCGTCAGCTAGGAACAAAAGAAAAAAAAGAAAAAATATCTAAGTTGTGCTTGAAAATGGACAGAAATTAACTTTATTCTATGTGGATGGAGAGTCTGTTCCATAGCACCAGTATCCACTGCGAGATATACCTGTCCCTCCAAACCATTCTGTTGATGTTGCAGAGAAGGTTTACATCTCTAGACTGAGTATTTCAGATGCCATTTGACTTCCTGATGTGCAGTGAATCAATCAGTAATGAGTCAGAGGATGCTTTGTATGCCAGATACAGGTAATCTTTTAGCAGTCTGTAGGACATCAACTATAGTAACAGGACTTCAATTCAGTTCATCTAGGACATGTTGTTTAGGCCTTGTATCATTTTAGTAAGATATCTGCATAGGTGTTCCAATTGTTGCACATGTCTGGACTGATACCTGCCAAAGGGGGCATTAAATTCAATGACTGGCCTAATGAGGGCTGAGTAAAGGGGGACAATAACATTCCTAAACATATACATAATCTCTTTATTTACAAGCTGCGCAATATAGAAGGACTTTCTTGCAGCTATAGACACATGTTGGTCAAAAATTAGGTCACCATTCACATATGTTCCTAAATCCCAAACAACTAGGTCAACTCCTACGGGTATATTATCAATGTAGTATTTCCCTGGAGTAAATGACTTCTCAAAGGGTATAGTAATGCATTTTTGCATTTAGTTTCAATCCATGATCTTGGCAGCAGTTAATTATTTGAGACATACCTTTCTGCAGTATGGATAAATCACTTGGAGATTCAATGACTGCTACTAGCTTGCAGTCATCTGCAAACATAACCAGCCAGAGCCCTTTGGTATTGGCTTTTACTGCAGAAAGGTAGATGCCAAAAAGGAGAGGTCCCAGGACAGAGCCCCGAGGGACTCTACTGGTGACTGTTCAATTTGTGGAAGTAACTTCCCCGATTGTGATTATCTGAGTCCTATATGTGAACCAGTTGGTAATCCAGTGAGCAACACAGGGGTTTATACCCAGTTTGTTTAGCTTTTCTATTATGTCTGAGTGGGGAATTATGTAAAAAGCTTTGGCCAGGTTGAGGTATGCAGTGTGTACTGTGTTGCCTTCATCCATTGCTTTGTTGACCTTTTCAAAAAAGTCCACCAGGTTCAGTAAGCATTATCTGCCCTTGACAAATCCAAACTGAGGCAGGTCTAGTGGTTGGAGGTTCCCAATGTCCCGACTGATTAATTCCATGGTAAGTCTTTCCATGTCTTTGCATATGAGGTTGGTCAGACTTATAGGTCTGTAACTGTCTCTCTATTTAAGATGCATCCAGAGATATTATCAGGACCCTTCAATGCAGTATTTTTAGCTTTTTAAAGCACCTTTAGGACTTGCTCTTGTGTGATAGCTGGAGGTGAGCCAGTTTCAGGTATATCTTGAGGAACAGACTGAAGGGATAGATGGGTACAGTTAGAGCCAAATGTATTCAAAGTTTCCCTGTGCCTGTCTTGGACACCTGTGACTACAAGCATTGGATTGATTCTAAAACCATCTGGACCTACAATGCTGAAATAAGTATTTTTTTGCATTTGCTCTATCTCAGTGCTATTTAACACTTCTCTGCTGCATTTATTGATTTGGTTGAATTTATCACTATCATTCAGCCTGCACTTTTTAAAGAAACACTATCTGTTTACTACTGTACTGCTCTTAGGTTGTTTTAATAGTATTCCAATATTTTCTAACCTCCTCTGGTACTTCAAAAGCTGTTCCAAGTTTGAAAAAGTTCTCCTGAGTTTGCCAAAATATTTCTAAGTTTTCCAAAGTTTTTCTGTTTTGCTGTTCTCTTACATTGTGCACTTTCTGTATTTTGTGGAACATTTCTCAGGGTTAGTGAACTAATTTCCAAGGATTCCTGATATTGTAGGAATTATGACTCTTGTTGTAAAGCATTTATTACTGCACTTGAGCTCAAAACCGATTTGTTTTACATTGAGAAGGTTCTTTTGCACTCTGGTGGGAGCATAGCTGAATTAAACCCATCCAAGTTGGAAACTGCTGGTAGAAAGTTTTATTGTGTTTTTACTGTGTTTTTATCTGACTGGCCTGAGGGATTAACTGTGTAAAAGTCTTTCATCCTGCTGGTATAAAATAATTATATTTTTGTAAGATTGTGTTCATTTATTCAGAGCTTCCCTGTGCCTGGCTTGGTCACCTGTAACTACAAGGACTTGGATTGCTTCTAAACCATTTGGACCTACAAAGCTGATATAAGTATTTTTGTACTTGCTCTAACTGTCTCATTGTTATTTAGCACTTCTGTGTTGCATTTATTGGATTTGTTGAATTTATCACTGTCTTTCAGCCTGCACTTGTTAAAGAAAGCTATCTGTTTGCTACTGTACTACTCTTAGGTTGTTTCAACTGTATTCTAATATTTCCTAACCTCCTGTGGTTCTGCAAAAGCTGTTCTAAGTTTGACAAAGTTCTCCTGAGTCTGCCAACATATAAGTTTTGCAAAGTTTTTCTGTATTGTTGCTCTCTTATGTTGTACACCTTTTCTATATTTTGTTGAACATTTCTCAGGATTAGTGAACTTATTTCCAGGGATTCCTAACACTGCAGGAATTCTGACTTTTGTTGTAAAGCATTTGTTACTGCACTTGAGCTCAAAAACCAGTTTGTTTTACATTAGGAGGGTTCTTTTGCACTCTGGTGGGAGCAGAGCTGAATTCAACCCATCCAAGTTGGAAACTGCTGGTGAAATGTTTATTGTGGTTTTGTCTGACTAGCCTGAAGGATTAACTGTGTAAATGTCTTTCATCCTGCTGGTATAAAAGTGTGTAAATGTGGTTCACTGTGCCTTGCATATAAGCAGACCTCTCCAGTTGAAAATCTTCTATAGGAAACGCTCCCCATAGTCTCCCACTGTTCACAGCTGCTCGAAGAGCTGCCAGTTTGTGCAGAGGGCAGCACCACTGTACGTCATGCAACTGGAGCTGCTCAACATTTGGTGACTTTTGCCAGAGGTCTGGAGAGATTCTGCTGAAATCCAGAGCATTCTTCTGCTGAAATCCAGAGCATTCACTGCTAAAACTGAAAAAATATGTACTTTCTGAGTTTTCTTTGCACTTTGCTGACTACATTTTATCATTTTGCTGCCTCATTTTGCTGACTTTTACTGTATTTTTCTGCATTTTAAAAAGCTGTTCTGTTGCTTTAAGTAGCTAGAACATAGCATAGACTAGATTCACATCTGCTGAATCTAGACTGTATTGTTACACTTGAGCACTACTCCAGCCAGCTTACATTAGGAGGTCTTTGCCTGCACCCTTGTGGCATAAGTGTGTAGTCTGAGCCTCATCTGAGTTGGAGATTACTGGAGAAAATCTCATTGTGTGCTTTCCCATTGGTAGTTTAGCTTTAAAATGTTTAATTTCACCTGTATTTAAGCCTCAAATTTGCATGTAGCTACGCACCACACAAAGGAGTTCAGCAGTGTCCTGTATAGACACAAATGCCTTGAAAGACAATTTTCTCCTAGACAACTGTTAGTGAACCCTCACAAGCTTCCCTGCTGCATTGCAGGAAACTCAGTTGCTGCTGATAAACATTGCCATAGCTTTCAACCCTAGCCTTCAATAGAACAAACCCATTTTTTAATCCTAAAGCAAAATCTGGTCAAACTAGCCCCCCCCCCCATAGTGGCTACAGTAAAAACCTGACATAATGGTCGGTCAGTTTCCAACCATTTCTCCAGCCAGCCTGATTGACATGCGCATCCTGAGTCAATGTAGTAATTGCCTCATGTATATTGATAACCACTTACTCATAAAACAAATATAATATGTGGTAGATGTAATTACACTATGAATTTAAAACCAGTTCTCTCACATAACAACAAACTGGACATCAAACAGGTTGTCAGTACATACAAATCACCTCTCACACAAAACAAGGTCACAACACATAAACCCACATATCCGGAGGTACTCAATAGAAGCCTTCCAAAAGATCAGAGACCTCCCAAACTCAACCAACTTGCACACGCTGCAAAGCAAATAGAATAAACTACATATAAAATTGCACATACAAGTGCTTCAGCAAATAAGCCTGTAAGGCAAAACACCTCAAAACTAAATGTCCTGGTCATAGGTGACTCTATAGTGAGACACATAGATGTCCCCCTCACCAGGCTGGACTAGGAGAACGTCACCGTCAACTGCCTGTCAGGTACCAGGGTACATCAAATCACACATGCACTCAAGTCACTCAACAACAATTATTGTTATGACTCTGTCATAGTACATGTTGGGGTGAATGACTTGAGATGTACCTCTCTGGACTATATGAAGAAAGACATGACTGAACTCACAGATTATGTGTCTCAGTCAGGTATGTCCCTATCGCTAAGCAGAATTCTACCTTCACCCAGGCTACAATATAGACAAAAACATGATTGACTTCAACAATTGGCTTAGCTTCCGATGTCAATTCCTGTGACTCCAGTATCTGTCAGCCTGGGAAGACATGGTTGACAGACCATGCAGCTTTGCCAGAGATGATCTTCACCAGTCTCCTCTAGGCTTCCGGATTAGGCAAAGGTGCTTTCCTCCCCCATAGTGCCTTTTCAGGCAATATCAAAACAATAACATTTCTGCTGGTTATGCTGCTTAATCTAGGTACCAAAACAGGAAATTTCACCCCCTAGAAACACTCCTCACCTCAGAAGATGCTGATGTCTGTGCAGTCACTGAGACATGGTTCAACGCCACAGGGAGCACCTTGGCCATGCAAGGCTACTATGTCTTCCACACATTTAGACTCCAAAATGAGTGTGAAAGAATCAAAGGTGGAGGTGTAGCCTTCTTCATTAAAGCCAAATATACCTCAAAACCAATTAAACAGTATGACTGTCTTGAGCTACTCCAGGTCCAACTAACTATAGGTAAAACACCTTACCACATAATTGCTAGCTACAGGTCTCCCACCATGAACCAAAATAAGCACATCACCTACCTGGACTTACTAGAGTCACTCACTATAAGCAAAACACTTTGGTCATGGGAAATTTCAATTATCCTTCCATCAACTGGGTGACATATACAAACACAGACATGTTCACCCTGAGGTTCCTGGACTTTGTCAATAAAAATGCCCTGGGACAGCTATTCTGCAGCCCCACAAGGGGCTCAAATGTCCCAGACTTAGTACTCACCAACATGGGGGGGTCACTGCACTACCCCCTGTGTGTTGCCCTCCCTGGCAAGGTCAGACAATAAATCTGTTTTGTTTGAAGAAATGATCAGACTTGACACCCCCACAGGAGCAAAAAAAATGAAAAATGTCTCCAAAGCAAACTATATCCTAATAGACGATGTTATAAAAAGTTTCCAGCACCCTGCTTACACAGCCAACAATGACTTCCATGAACAGGAGTACACAAATCCCATGTCTAACCACCTAAACAACTGTACAGACCTGGCTGTACCTGACTGGATAAAAACTAGGTCCTCCCGAAAAACAGACCACCCTGGTGGACCTCAAATATGAACAGGTTATATAACAAAAAGAAAAAAATGATGTCTAAGAACAAGAGGGAACGTACTCAGCACAGGAATACCCTCCATAGCTTGAACAAGTAAATCAGATATCTTGTAAAGTTCTCTACAGTTAATTATGAAGCTAAATTAGCATCCCTAGCTAAGAATAATCATAAGGCTTTCTTTAGCTACATCCAAAATCTAAAAGGGAATACCCAGATACATGCTGAACTTATAGTGGACTGTACCTCTCATCCTGAACCTGAGGAAATTGCCAACTTGCTAGCTGACAGATTTTGGTGCAAACTTCACCCACCTGTCCCCAACAGCCATACCCCCAAAGGATCCCTGATACCAGTCCTTTACCTAGTATCTCCAAACAGCAGGTTATATCAGCAATCTCCAAGGCCAAAAACCAGTGGGGGGCTGGTGACTTCAAATCAAAGGGGGGTTGCAGGAGACAGCTGAATGGATGGGGTCAATGGGAAGGGGTGTGTCCAACCAGAAAGGGGTGGGGCTATGCTCAAAACCACAAAAACTGTAACTTTAATTAAATGTGCTGCCCTGGGTGTCAAACTGTCATTATGAGAGTCCAATCAAGACAAAATGAAGTATAGAAGAAAATAAATATTTCAGTGCATTGGCTGCATGACAGCTTACTTAATATCTGGATGGAAACAAAAAGGTTGTGAGGCATGAAAAAATAAATTACTTTTTAAATACATTACTGGAATGCCAGTCAAAATCAAGTATAAGAAAGCAAGCAGCACTCAACTCAAACCACTTCTCTTTGCACTGCAGTTCTAATTATAATTTATATTCAGCTTTATTAAAGTGTCAAGTAACATGCTGAAAATGCAATCTCTGTGATTCCCCCACTTGTAAAAATGTTTCTTATCCAAACAAGACCTGCTGCCTGACAACAACTGTCTACTTGTTTCATGGGAAAAACATGATCAAAGTAAAAAATGAAAAACAAACAAGAAACAATCTCAAGATAAATTGCTTAAAGGATTACTGCACAGGTAATGGACCACACATGATAGATTGGCATTCTGTTTAGTTTACAGGTAAAGCCTGCAAAGATGACTGCAAGTCTCCAACAAATGTAATGAGCTTCTTAAAATAATGTAACGCTGTCCTTTATTACAAATACTGTCATATGCATTTCAATACCCAAGGTGTATATGTTATCTAGTTATGTAAGTATTTTCTGCATGGCAACCACAGAAAGGCTTTCAATGTTAGCAATTCTTTAACAGTATACTTATTAAAGCTTACTTGCATCTTACAATCTCAGACAAGCTTACCTGATGGTCATTAAATCATTGTTACTTAAACACAGAGCAACAGGCACTTTCTGAATAATAATAAGCATAAATCAACAGTATAAAATATGACAGAAAGAACATTCTGGAAAATCAAGGACAGATGAAAAGCCACTGTAGTACTTGTGTCTACCTTGGATGGGGGGATACTCTGCACATTTACACTGCATAACTGCTCCTTGCCTTGCTTGGACACATCCAGAGTCACTACATGGGAGAGTGGAGTGCAACAGGTATGTCACAATTTGAAATGTCTCTGGCCGACTGTGATGGCCCTAGTATGTCACAATTTGAAATGTCTCTGGCTGACTGTGATGGCCCTGACACATTTGTCATACCTTTCAACCTCAGAGCAAGACATCTGGACAAAGCCATACACAGAAGTGGGACAAAGGCCCAAAAATAAGGACAAATTTTAAATATTGCTCTTATAAACTTAGAAAGATAATAGAATAGTAGGTCTTGCATTAGTATGAAATTTCTGAAGGGTATGAAATCTAAAACTCAAATGTCTGTCAGTATTTTCTAACTTCAGTCTTTAATGATTTGCCACTAATTTGCCAAAATAAAACACAATTTTATGAAAAATGGACCAACAATTTGATGCAAAAATATAAAATAGCCACACAATACAGCTGGGAACCTGTCAAAGAAGGGACACTTTTTAATATTAGTACTGCTAACTTATGCAGCTGACAAAATAAAAGAATCTACATGCATTTCTGAAATAAAGGTAATCTATAACTCTAATTATTACAATTATTTATTAATTGTAAACCCTCCACATTTTCTTCCAAAATTGCCATTTTGCAGTGGGATTATTAGGGGAAGAACAACATTTTGAGCCAAAATCGGGGACAGTTGAGAGGTTTGGATATGCCTAATTCTATAAAGCAATGTATTTGCACGTACCTCAACCTGTTAATGCAGGAAATCTGGACAAGTCCAAATATATTGGGAGAACATATAAACATTACTAAAAATTGCTCTTGTATAAACGGAGACAGTTGGTAGAATATAATAGGTCTTGCTTTAGCATGCATTTTTTCTGAAGGTTATGAAGTCTGAAACTCAGTGTCTGTCATTATTTAGTAACTTAATTCCTAAATGATTTGCCAGAAAACCACAAATTTTATGAGGAACAAACCAAAAATAAGAAGCAAAAATCTATTCATTCTGTGAAAATCTGGACAGTTGAGAGGTATAGTTCAGCCGAGGCTGTCTTTGAGTTTGCATTCCCTTCCCCCTCACAAAATCATGGTCGAATGGAGCCTCCCCCCTGCAGCCATTCCAATGAACCATTACTTGGCTATTTCACCCCATTTACCATAAACACTAATGTGCATACTGCTTTACTTCTACAATGATTTGACTTCATTTGAAAGTTTTATTTTGCACTTTACAGCACAAACACTGAGACATCTGCTAAACAAAGCAATGCAGTCTCACAATGAAAACAGACTTAGCATTAAAACTTCTCTGCCGTTGAAACTCACATAAATTGAAACAGCATTGAAACCCACATTCAAAGAAAATACATTTTGCCAGTGGCAGATAAAGATTAACTTTGGGCTATTTTCAAATCATAGGCCCCTTGCACATGAAACATACACGTGCTCTTTGATACACCTTCCTGAATGCATTAAATTATATTCCTTGTACAATACAGTGCGTTTTAAATTTACTGTTTTGAACATTTTTCCAGTAAACAATGAAACTAAATGCACACACCGATAATGACAAAACTGCCCAATTCAAAACATTTTCCAGTAAACAATGAAACACAATACATGCACCAATAATGGCAAAACTGCCCAGTTCAGAACATTTTCATCATAAAAGTCTACCCAGACTTCTACAGTCCACCAGTATCAGTAAATATGCACAATCTCTGAAGAAGTAAAAGTTATCTAAATAATTCTACATTAAAGAAATCTGTAACTAATGAAGAGGTTGCTACTAGCAAACAACTTTATATTTCATTGCTTCATCTACAAATAAAGTGCCTGTTGCCCTTGAGGAATTAATTGCCTATGCCACATTAAAAAATGATAAGCTAGTGATATTGCAATAGGGAATGGATAGCAAAACTGTTAACAGGCTCATAGTTACTAGGTTTCTTCACCAAGAAGGACTGTAGCATCCACTCTTTTTTACAACACAGTACAGTAGCAGCAATGCATCCACCTACTGTGGGAGTAGAACCCACAGCCTTCTGCATCAAAAGCAAGTACACTACCTGTTATGCTATTAACAATGGAAACTGACTCAGCATAAGCAGAACTAAACATTTGTTCCTCTGCAGCTATCAGCTTCTTGTAAAATCTACTTGACACTCAGCTGTATTTCTGAACATTGCAGCACAAGAAATCTGGAAAAAGCCAACATTTATTGGGGGGGGGGACAAAAGCCCAAAAACCAGGGACACATTTTAAACATTGCTTGTATAATGTTGGAAAGTTGCTAGAAGAAAATGCTGTGTTATTACCATGCATTTCACTGCTAAGCATTGAACCCAGGACCCTCTACAAAACAGTCAGAGAAACATACCACTATGCTGAATCATCTGTTTTGTGAAAGAGAGGAAGACTGAAACTTAAATGGCTACCATTTAGTGAATTCAGTTTTCACCATAGCTGTCAATCTCTAAGCAAAAAACACGTAGACAAAGCCAGTAATGGGGGAATACAGCCCCCAAACATATTCAGTGAATTCAGTTCTCACCATAGCTCTCAACCTTAGCACAAAAAACCTGGATGAAGCCAATAATGGGGGAATACAGTCCAAAAAATAGGGACAAATTTCAAATACCCATGTTATAAACCTAGAAAATTGTTAGAATAAAAGGTTTTGTGTTACCATGTACTCTCTGAAGAATATGAAGTCTGAAATTCAAATGCCTGTTATTTTTATTCATTTAACATTTGTTAACCAGGAAAGTCTGACTTTAAACAAAAGCCAATACACCCCAGCAAGAATCAAACCAGAGAACCTGTAGCTGTCAGGCAACAATGCTATCAGTGCATGGCAAAAATCTGCAGATTTTTTACAAATGGCGGTGGGTAGGGAATTCAGACACTTGCCACCTGCAACCAAGGTACAGGGCTCAAGCCTGAGGTATTCTCTACCCACCACCATGTGTTCTCTCTAGCCACCAGTATACAGTAATTGGGGCATTACATACACACAGCCTTGCTGTATAGCTCCATATCCACTTGCTAAGCTCTTGTGAGATGTCACTGATCCCATGAAGTCCTTCCTGTGGATGTTTTTTTTTCATTAGTTTCTTTTTTCTTTCTTTTGGAGTCTTTCTTCTTTCTTTTACAGCTGGGGGGGGCAGTCCAATAGCATGGGCCGCCCCTGTTTTAAACCATTAATAAATGAGTTTGGCAAATAACATAGCACTGTCAAATTAATACATTACCAATACAAAATGCTGAAGTCTAAAACTAACAATGAAACAAATCTATATCTCTCCAAATGGCATAGCTCAAGAGTCACTCCAGAAAGTATGCATTCCATAAACATGTTCCTATCCCCTTCTGGCAGTATTTGATATGTTTGAATATGAAAGCCCATAATGCAAACCAAATATGACTTTATATTGTAAAACACTGCACACAATCATTGTCATGAACCAATATTCTTTGTCATGTATCCACATCAAAGTAACAAAACATATAAAAAATGTAGAATGAAATTCATATTGTATACCTTGCTAAATTAAATTTAAATATTTATAGCTATCCACTGAGATCATGCACAGCAACTCCATTCTGCATGCATCCCATTTAAACTTTTCGACAATGAGATGCTGTGTTATGTGTGTGGTCAGAGCCACTTCAGAATAATATGTTCACACTCAGAATGTGTTAGCAGTGAGAGCTATGCCATTTTGGAGAAAATCTTGTTTTGTATAAGATAGGCAGTGATTCAAATGGATCTAAACTTTTATCATGCTGTTTAAAACCCCTAAGCTTACTTTGTTAAAGCAACATATGTTTGCTATTGTGGACTTACATGATTGTACATCTTTGTCAAAAAGCTATATATGTCAAGGCTCCCTTAACCTCAACAGTCTAGAATACAATCTATTGTTTTCTAGAAAGTTAGTAAATTTCATGAGTCCCCAAAGTATCTTTGGAAGAAGTGTGCTCGGGGGTAAGAGATCAGTGTGCTCTTTATGACAAAATCTTAAATGTAAGTGATATTTCCTGTCATTTCAATAAACATGAAATAAAATCCTAAATGTCTGGTTGCCCAACATCCATGAGTCACAATTGCTTTTCTGAAATCAGTATAATTCTTGCCCTCCAAATCTTTGGAAAACTAAACACTAACTTTATTCCAACATGCAAAATATTCCTGTCCATCCACCTTACCAAGAAAGTAGATATTTTGTTTGAAAAGCAAGTCACACCTCACAACACCCCTAAATAGTCAGCTATTTCCCTATAAAGCCCATATTGTCAGCTGCTGGGCATTATTACGTGATACAAGGAAATTAGTTGGAATTAAATTAATCTTTATTATTGAACGTAACAAAAACATTAATTTAGGAATTTCTACTCTACAAGTCATAGGGCTTAGTGTGTCATTCAGATGTTACTTGTTGCAGCAAAAAAAAAAAAAAAAAGCAGCCGATTCCAGCACCTACCTCAGTTTATGTATTATTAGTCGTCCTCTTCTTCTTTTCCTCTCTGCTCTGTGCTCTCTCTCTGACTGCAGTTAAGTACAAGCCACCAAGCCAAAAATGCCAGTATAAAATAATATCCACCACCGAATCCAACGGTCCCAAACTCCCGAGTCCCAAGTCGCAACCTCTAAGTAAGCTATTGCTACTGATTGTTTCTCGCTCTCTTTCTTGAGAAGAGAGCGAGAACCAATCAGTAGCAATCCAGCCATCCACATCAAGTACGTGCCTGCCAACGTGGCAGTCTGATCCCCCTTCTAATTTATGATGCGGATCATGCTGTTAAATCACACAGACTTCTGGGTATCACACCTGATGCTTTTTTTTAAATCTGGACCGCCTTTTACAGCAGTCAGATAGTACGAGATAGATAAAAAAATACAGAACTCCACGAGCATGCGCAGTTCGTGTTCCGGGAGTTTGCGGACATATCGTATCGACTGTGTTTGTTCTTTGTATTAAAATAAATGGGAAATTATTTTTATGGCAATTTGCAAATAAATGTCACCTTTTTCCTGGGAGGGCTGCAGTCCTGCAGTCCGATAGCATGAGCCGCCCCTGCCAAAAACACAGCCTCTGTGGGACCAGATAACATCCCAGGCTGCTTACTAAACAATCTAAAACAAGTTTTAGCGGAATCACTTGGCACTCTCTTCAACCCTAGCCTGAACAATGGCTTTGTTCCAGCAGACTGAAGAACAACAACAGTAATCCCCTCGCACAAAGGAGAATCATCAACTGACCTCAGGAAGTATAGACCCATAAGCCTAACAATCCTTATCTGCAAGGCCATGGAAAGAATCATCATGGACCTTATCAACAAGGACATAAGTGACCTTCAGACTCTTGACCTGAGCCAGTTTGGCTTTGTTAAGGGTATATCATGCTTACTGAACCTGGTGGACATCTTCAAGAATGTCACCAAAGCCCTGGATGAAGGCAAAACAGTACATACTGCCTATCTTGACTAAGCCAAGGCTTTTGAAACAATCCCCTACTCAGGTATCATTAAGAAACTCTCCCAACTGGAAATTAACCCATATGTCACTAGATGGGTAGCCAACTGGCTCACCGACAGAACCCATACTGTCAATGTTGGGGATTCCACCTCTTCTAGTAGACCAGTTATCACTGGCATACCACAAGGATATGCGCTGTTTGGAATCTATTTCTCGGAAGTCCAGGTGAAAGTAGATAGCCTGTGCCTTACCAGGTTTGTTGATGACTGCAAACTGGGTGCAGTCATTGAGTCCCCAAATGATGATAACATATTACCAAAGGGGCTAACACAGAGAAATGACTGGTGCCAAAGCCACAGACTAAATCTAAATGCAAAAAAGTGCATTATTATCCCCTTGGCAAAAAGGAAGTCCCTGCAAATTACAATACTGACAGCACACCCCTAAGTTCAAACCAAGTGGTGTGAGATTTGAGAACACAGGTTGATAGCAATCTAAACTTTGCTCACCATGTGTCCACAGTGGTAAGGAAAGCCTTCTACATTGTGCATTTCATAAGTAAGGTCATCGCATCCAAGACTAAGGATGGTATAACTCCTCTGTACTCGACCATCATCAGACCACTAATTAAGTACAATACTTCCTTTTGCATGTACCTTACCAGACACCTGCAGAAGCTGGGGAGACCACAGAGATTTCACATTAAGAAGATTCAGGATCTCCAAAACATGACCTACATGGAAAGACTGAAAGCTCTATCACTTTACTTTGTATCCTACAGGCTGCTGAGAGGTGGCTTGCACATGGCCTACAGGGCAGTCTCTGACCTCCCCCTAATGGAAATGCTGCACATCTGCAGATCAAATGACACAAGAGTCACTCACTCCAGGGATATTAACCTAGACTGTGAAATCAACAAAACATGCCGGAGAGATATATATCTCTCAGAGATTGACGCTCCTCTGGAATAAAATCCCAATTCACAGGAAGCAGAGCTCCTTAATGACCCTATTCAAGTGTATTCTTCTTCTTCTTTTGGCTTTACCCGGTAAGGGATTGCCACAGCAGATCACCTTGTCTGATCATGACTGGCAGTGGAGTTTTACAGTGTCGAGTTCCCAGCCCGGTGTCCAACCTTTCACAGAAGGGACACACATGCACGCACTCACGCCTAGGGCTAATTTAGAGTGTCCAATCCACCTACAGCATGTCTTTGGGATGTGGGAGGAAACCAGAGCACCCGGAGGAAACCCACATGACCACAGGGAGGACATGCAGACTCCGCACAGAAGGCACTCCAGCCGAGGATCGAACTGGAGAACCTCTTGCTGTAAGGCAGACCCTATTCAAGTGTAACCTAGACAACTGTATGGGAGGTGGCACCTATGTCCCTCATGGACGGGGCATTTGGTGCTGATCATAGATTCGCTCTGTAAATAATGACCTTCTAACCAAGGTCAATTAGGGACCATGGGTATAACATGGCTAGGCTTATAAAGGCCCTAGGGCCATTAGCCTAGTAACCTCCTATGAACCTATGTACCTATTGGCCAGTAGTTTGCTATATCCTTGGCCTTGGTGTAGGAACATCAGTCACAATCAGCTCAGCGGATTGCTACATTGTGCTTAGGCGATTACTAACATAACTAAAAAATGCCTTGTGATTGTCTTTGTCTTTGGTAGCTAATTTAGCCTCATACTTGGCTTTTGTGGATTCGTTAAGCTCCTGAGTTCTTTGTTTATTTCAGTGACAAGGGCTCTAACATTCTGGGCCTTACTCTTCTTGCTTCTTTTCAGAATTTTTTTCCATTTATTATAAAGCTTGCTGATATGTTTCCACCTTGTGGGTTTGTTTCTGGGGTTTGAACTGTACTTGTCCCTATGGGGAGCATCTTTGCAGCTGTTTACATGCTGGTATATATGTGATGTACATTTCTGCATATTCATTGGTGTTAGCTGGGTTTTGTGGGGATTTGAAGCTTGTCAATGTATCATTTAGGACGAGGTAGTTTGTCTTAAAGAAATTTCTAAAGGCACCTTGGGTGGAAGGGATCTCTGGATTCAGTTTTATTTCAAAGGAGACTATGCTCAGAACTAATAAGTGATGAAAATATACATGGGATGGTGTAAACAACTATGAACAACTAATATGAAAAGGCAAACACATTTCATAAAGAGAATAAAAGATTAAAAAAGAAAAATAAAGACAACCATTTGTTAAGATAGAAGCTACATAGATATGGATGCAGTTTCAGAAAAAAAAATTGCATTATTGATATCAAAATGCAGTTCAAGTACTAGAGGTAAGTACAATAAATAAATGTGTGTTGTCTATTTCCAAAGTGGATCATGTGTTTCTGTTCACTTTCTCCACTCAACAGCAATTCATTTTGCTGCCCAAATATCACTTGTTTAATAATGCAGTGTTTATATTGTGTGAAAAACCTAATCATTTCCTTACTTTAACTAACAAAAGGTCAGCTGTCTAATCTCTATATTTTTTCTTTTAGTTTGGTCCTATACCAACTGCATTTGATACAACTTCAATTCTGAAATACAACCCACATAGCCTCCTTTTCTAATAAGCAAAAGAAAAAAAAAGTATGACAATTAAATTAAGCAATATCCTGTTTCCAGCTGAGGCAAACCATCCCAGATGATTTGATTTCTGCTGATCTCTGCAGTTAAATGTACAGAGCTTACATTCAGAGTTCAAGTTACATTTCCAGACAGTAAACTACTCTACAGCCAACAAATGCTTGATAAATATTTTACTGCAAAGTAGCCAGGTTTATGGAATGTATTACAGAGAGTCATTTCTGTGAAAATGTTGATAATAAATGCAAGGTAAATATGCAGCCCGTTGTTGCGGGAACATTTGTCTAACCCACACCACTATCAGAAATGGATCGCTTTTTAAAGGAACTCCTCATTTCTTTATTAAACTGGTACGTACACAGGTCCACTAGAACATGATACAGGCAGTAGGCTTTTCTCACTTTTTTTTTAATTTTTCCAAGTCTTTTGGGTTTGTAATACCATGACAGCAATGGACCCCATACCTAAGTCAAAGTATGGTTAAAGTTAATGAAATTAGTATTGTTTCAGTCTTTGATGTTGGTCAGAAGTGCTCTTTGCAGCACCCACAATGTGCCCAGTAGGCACAGTAAGATAATTTAATGATAGGTAAAACTGAGTCTTGCACTCATTAACTGACAGCAGTTAACAAATTATATGTGGATACATTTATTTATTTTGTGAAAGTGTGCTGGAAGAGGAATACTTCCCAGGTAACGTACACTACCAATCTAAAATCCAGTATAAAATTAAAGCTGTAACACAAGCATATATACATACAAGTATCTGTCAAGCAATACAGTGTGAAGTGCATTAGCAGTTTGCAGCATTACCATAACTCTTAACTGTCCATATTTTTGCAGAATGTCCAGATTTTTGCATCATATTTTTTGTCTGTTCCTCATAAAATTTGGTTTTCTGGCAAACCACGAAGGATTGAAGTCACTAAATCATGACAAACATTTATTTGTCTTTCCTCACTTTATATACTTCAGAAAATGTATGCTAACTCAAAACATGCTATTCTATCAACTTTCTCAGTTTATAAGAGTAATATTTAAAGTCCGGCACTGTTTTTGTGCTTTTTTCCTCTGTTATCTCTGGCTTTGTCCAGATTTTTTGAGCTAGGAGGATGTGGAGTATTGCATTAATCCTCTGGAGCTGTACTGCTGGATACTGAGCTGTACTGCCAGTGCTTGGTAACTGTGCAGACAGAAAGCTGTCTCATACCATTTAGTACATCACCATTTAAAGAATGACCTGGCAGGATTTAAAAGCACAATGATACACTCAGAAAACAAACATATAACCCACTAAACCTGCTTCATCTTTCTCTTCCCTCATCTAATCCCCAAGATTATATCAATTTAGATTCAGAAAAATGCCATAAAATCCCATAAAAATATCTTTGCCTGAACTCTGCATTATTTAATAGCTGTACCTAAGTGGTTCAGTTGACATTTCATTATGCACTACCACCTACAGAAAACATTTCTTATGACAAGATGAAACTTGCAATGTTGTTGTCCTTTGAAATCTATTCAGTATCATTCTATATTTCAGTGCCCACAAAATCCAAGTCAAGATATCCCATTAGTTTTCATACCAAGTATACAAAGGGAAGTGTATGACTGAAAAAGCCCTTACACAAGTCAAGTATGATAGACATAGGAATTTTTTTATATGGTGTCGAGGAGGCATGCTCTCTAAACTTATATAACAAACTTGTGAATTGCAAAGCCTCCATAGCTTAAATAACAAGCTCCAGGGCTTCAGTTTATCCTATAGATAAGAACATCTACTTTCTGCATTTTCAGGAAACTGTGCAGTTTCCATTCAGTATTCTAAGGTTCTTAAATGTGATTTCATTAGCTGAAGTTTTCTCAGTATGGAAGTTTGAAAACCTGTTTGCTGGAATACAAGACAGAGGTTTTCATTAATACAGGACCAACAGCAATCCTGTGACTAATGCTTGGGAACTACAAGGGCCATGTGTTTTGGAATTCTGATTCTGAACAGTTATATAAACTGAGCTGCATTTACTATTTAGTGAAGCAAGGTTAGGTAAACCTTGCTACTTCAAAGAAAAAAATGAATGAAAACTGAATATCTAGAAATATAATTAGCTGAAAATACACATCACATAACCGGGTTTTACATAGACAAGCAAAGGCCTCCACACCACCCATTTTGGGGTTATGCCCACACTCCCTTTACTTTTCAGTTCCAGCTATGAAGTCACAGTCTCCAATAATTAGAAGATGTAACAACTGGCAAAATCCATTTAGTATAATCTCCACTGAGAAAATTTCAAGTTAAGCAGTCTACTGTCAGAGAATTTCAGTTTGACGCATCCAAATTTGATAAATTGTAGGACTATCATAAACATTCATCCTGAGTAGTGTGCTTTGGTTAATAGACATATTTTCATACTGTGTTGTCATCCTTATGGGGAAAACTCAGTCATAAATACAAAAAACAAGGTTCAAAGGCATGAGAGAACAATGAATGGTTTGATAAAGTCAGTCTTGTTGCCAAAAAATGCAGCTGATTTTCGTGGAATTATAATTGCACTGATGTAAGAGAGACATTTTACAAAGTTAATGAAGCATATCAACTTGAATGCATTGCATAATCGCCAAAGTTAATAATGATGGATTGAACTGAATAAAGTTTAATGATGACGGATCAAATAGAATAAAGGTTAATTCTGGAAGGTGGAGAACTTCAAGCATTAATCTTTTTGATGAACACCAAAAAAACATCCTTAGGTATACTTTCTAGGACTCCAATTACCTTCACATTTTGCCATTTACATCCTGTTTTTCAAAATTGTCAACTTTCAGCTTTAGAAAGTGTTAGTGCAAATTATATCTTATTTGATTTTAGTAGTTTAAATGGCAGATTTTCATGATTGTCTGTGGTTTGTACATCCAAGTCTAGGATTTGATTTTTATTCCTGATTATTATTCCTGAAGTAACACTGCCATTTTATGGTAGGTTTCCACACTACTGGCTAATGCTGTACACTTTCTAAAAATACTACAACCAAGTTTTTTTTCCTCTGTGGCCCCCAACAACTCTTTTACAGTAATCTATGCCAGTGAACCTTCTTTTCTGGCCCTGATGTATGTGGATTATAAGGTGTTTATACCATGAACAATTACTTTTCCATTACAGCCAGAACTCCGACTAAGTTAAGCTGTCATCTTGTTTCAATTCTAGGTATAGTCCATCTCTTTTAACTATTTTTTATGAAAATATCAGGAAAGCAAGTACTATAATATATAGTTTATTGAGATATTAGAGCACAGAATAATAATTTATACAAATGCATTATAAACAGTGATTCACTGTGTTTACATGACAGTGTAAGGCACAGGAAAGAACTAGTAAGTTGAAGAATAATGAAAGATCATACATATATTATTTTAATTTGCTTTTCATTATTATTAAACTTTACTTCCTATGTTATAAATGAAAATATTTAAGGGCGCAGCCATTCACATTAGCAGGCAAAAATGTTCTTCTGATAGAATGAAAAGGGAAAATGAGTTTGCTAAGACTGGGAATTAGATGCAGGCAAATATATTCAATTTACTTTTTCTCCTTTCAAGGCCAGAGGGTGCTAGTCTATTGCTCTAAACATTTTGATGGGAGGTTATTAAATATGAGCCCTACATATTGAGTTATATATCACAAAAAGGAAACTCACTGTCTTCAGCTAGTTTCATATTCAGTGTATTTTGAAGAAACCAGAGCACTGGTACTTGTTTTACTAAAAAGCTTCTTCGGTTCACTTCCCAATGAAGCTTTTTGGAAAATGCAGGATTTGAACTCACTACTTGTCTTAAAGATTATTATGGTTCACCAAATGTATTTATTACAACTAACCAGAGATCGGGAATCCTCATGCTTCATGTTTCCTTAGACCACAGTCTGACAGACAAGTGTGGTGATTGGGTGGAAAATATGTCCTGTAAGTCTTGTATTTTCTACTAATAAAACAGGCTAAGAACATTGATGCCTGCAACATTTATTTAGGAGAAGCTGGGACTATATGATCAGTTAGATAATATGAGGGATTAATAAGTTTGCATTTGATGCAGTCTAGGCAGACTGGAGTAGAATAAACCTGTGATGGCTAGGTAGGCCAGAATAGAACCATGGATGAGGAAAGGGGGCAACATGAGGTAGGGACCATAAGAACAACAGGCAGAAGAATGAAATCATCTGACCAGGACAAAGAGTAAGATACCCTATTGAAGCTATATTGCTGTATGCAAATTAGCTAAATATTCAGCTTTAGACACAGCTGACATTTTCAAGCAGCATTGCTTAAATGGGTATAAAGTATGGAATTAAAGTTTTCATTAACTCATTTATATAGTTGCAGGATCATTCCAGCCTGGTTATAAAAAAATATTAGCAATGCTAAGTAAGCTAGCTCATGATCGCTTCAAGTCACATGAGACAAAATCCTGAAATGCACATTAGTAAAACAACAGAAGCATGTTTATATTTTAATATAATTTTCAGTTTATAAATAAGATCATAGATAATATGTAGTCTCACAATGTACAGTTTGAAGTGCAATTTGTTGGTTTCCTGTTCTATGAGTGATACAACCACAGATCAAGCTATGAAGTGCACTGAAGAGTTATGTCTTAAATTAGACTAAAGAAAAATAAAAAGAACACAAGAATTAGTGCTATCTTATCAGAAGGCTTCAGAAGACATGCAGATTGAAAATATTTAAATAAAGAGAACCCTACTGTGCGTCCTTGGTGGAGTATCTACACCTTCACTTTTTGCCCTGAACTATCCCTTGTGATTACGCCTGGTGGACACCTAGACCTACACTAAATCTAATACAAGCACAGCCATTTGCTTATAGCAATTTTTACAAACTCTGCTGCCTCATTCCCTCTCAGAAATTAAACCAAGCTTCTCCCAGAAGAATCCAAGGAACTTTTTGCCCTGAACTATCCCTTGTAATTACGCCTGGTGGACACCTAGACCTACACTAAATCTAATACAAGCTCAGCCATTTGCTTATAGCAATTATTACAAACTCTGCTGCCTCATTCCCTCTCGGAAATTAAACCAAGCTTCTCCCAGAAGAATCCAAGGAACTTTTTGCCCTGAACTATCCCTTGTGATTATGCCTGGTGGACACCTAGACCAACACTAAATCTAATACAAGCTCAGCCATTTGCTTATAGCAATTATTACAAACTCTGCTGCCTCATTCCCTCTCGGAAATTAAACCAAGCTTCTCCCAGAAGAATCCAAGGAAGTATGTCTCTGCTGTTAAGCCTTGAACTACTATAGTTTTTAAGCCCTGATAGGTGCACTGTACGCTCCCTGCCAGGAAAGCCAGCAGCCTAAATCCCTCTTATCTTTATATCTCCGCTATTCTCCCTCATCTGGTCCCCTGATTTACTCTTGCTCCTCTCTCCCTTCAATCCAATCCAGTACAGAGATTGCCCTGGTGGGCCAAGGTGCACTTCAGCATTTATCCACTAGATGGCATCCTCTCCCCACTTATACTGACTTTTATTCACTTACTTCTTGTATTCTCTTTTTGCTCTAACTTTTCTTTTTCTCTCTCCCTCTCTTAAAACCATTACAGCCCACTATAACCTACTATATCCAGGTCCCCTCTACTTACCCTTCTGAAATTCTACACTTCACTGATAGGTTCTTGATCCTCTGCTGCCCTCCTTGCTTCTGGTTTCTACCCGCTCCATTCACCCTGCGGGCTCACTCCGCTCCCCTACCCTGCCCCCAAATTCCACCCCCCCCAGCACCTCTACCTTTATTACCCCATAACCACACCCACTAACATTTCCAGTCCAATCAGTCTCCAGAACTCCAGACACACCCATTCCCTATTCCACCCTAATTAACCTTCATTCACCTCTCCTAGTTTTTTTTCACCTAGCCAATTTAGACTACATTACTATCTCAACACCCACTCCAATACCACATCCCCAGCAAATCCTTACACAACTATCAATCCCTTACCACTATTTAAGTACTTACCAGATCCTCTACATATAAACCTCTCTCATTTCTACATTTAATTCAACATCAACTTAGTACCTTTAAGTACCCCCATCTCAAAATGCTTTCAAAACCCTCATTCATCTCCTTTTTATTACTTCTACTTCTTAACTTAACCTATTTTCACTACCTCACCCAGCCCAGTAATTCCTACCACTCACAATCCTTCCATGTAACTAACCACCTTACCTCCTCTCTCTCAAACTTTAACAGCCCAATTTCTCCCCATCTATTTCCTATAAAAAACCTTCTACTTTATCCATATAAACTT
Source organism: Protopterus annectens (assembly GCF_019279795.1). Classification (NCBI taxonomy): domain Eukaryota; kingdom Metazoa; phylum Chordata; order Ceratodontiformes; family Protopteridae; genus Protopterus; species Protopterus annectens. Next base: position 584,572,305 of record NC_056728.1, read on the forward strand.
ATCACCACTCATAAACAATCTACCCCCATAGTAACTGGCAAATTCTTCAAAATCACAATAGAACCTAATCCTTTCTCTAAACTGTCCAATTACTTCTCTAACCCAATCCTACACCTGATTACCAGTCTAATATCAGGTGATATCCATCCTAACCCAGGCCCCCCCCACCTCAACCATTACAGACAAGAGCATATTACTAACTTCTATAAACTCCCAAAGTATAGTTAACAAAATCCCAAACCTCCATGCCTGGCTCATACATAATACACCTGACATCTTATCCATCTCAGAAACATGGTTAAAACCCCATATAAAAGACTCTGAAATAACTCCACCAAACTATTCTATCATTAGAAAAGACAGGTCCCACAAAAAAGGGGGAGGAGTAGCTCTCCTCTACTCATCCTCCTTGTCAGTTACTCCCTATAACAAACCTACTCCTCAATTTAATAATGCTGAACTTCTCTTAACACTACTTCAAGTTAACAAACACAAACACATATGTATAGCTTCCCTATACACCCCCCCAGGGGATAATATTTCCACACTCCAAGACATCCTTTCCTGGCTCTCCAATAACAATAGAAATGAAACTATAATCTTAGGAGACATGAATATTAACTGAGCCTCCATTCAGTCTCCTACAAACCCACTTAACATCAACCTCTACAATTTCTCACAGCTAATCACCTCTATTACACGCCTCTCAAAAAAAAACCTCTAGCAGCAGTATTCTGGATTGGATTTTAGTCTCTCATCCCCATTATTTCTCCGACAGTGGTACTCTTCCTGACCCTCTTAGTGACCACATACCCACCTTCACTCATTGTCTCCCCTTACTCCTACATCGCACTCATAATTATATTACTGTCCGTAACCAAAAAAACTTTAACCCAACAACCTTTTCTAACTCTCTAAAAGCAATAAACTGGAATTGTCTAAAAACATTACCTCTAGATAACGCAGTTGCCCACTTCAACTCAACATTCTTAAAAATCCTAGACTTCCATGCTCCCTTAAGGACAAAGAGAATAAAAATCAATACTGCCCCTTGGCTTACCAAAAACACACTAGCAACCATGTGTCTCAGAGATAAAGTCTGGGCACACTACCTGAAAAATAAGACCCCCCTCTTACATAATGAATGCAAAACACTTAGAAATAAAGTAAAAAAGCTCATCATCTCTGATCGACAAAACTACTTCTCCATTCTCCAAAACAGTAACAAAACAAATCCTCAAAAATTCTGGAAAGGTATCTCTACTCTACTTAACCCCAGCAAACCAGACACCCCCACCCCAGACCCTAACGCCCCTGATACAGACTTAGCTACCCAATTTAACTCTTTTTTTCATTAAATCTATTTCCAAATTAACCTCTTCATTCTCTAACAACGCCATATTCTCCAATTCACCCCATCCTTCCCTACCAACACTCCACCCTGCACTGCTACCACTCCCTCACTCTCATCCACTAACTTTCCACCCTCCACCTCTCCTCTTACTCTCACTTCCTCCCCATCTTCTCCCCCCCAACACCCCCTCTCCACACTCCCCACTATTCTCATTAAAACCCATACCCACTTCTACTATAAAAAACTCCTACTGAAACTGAAGCCATGCACTAATGCTCCTGATAACATCCCTTCTTACTTTCTTAGCATAGCTGCTGATGCAGTTGCCTACCCCATTAGCATTCTAATCAACCGCTCTATCCAGGAAAGTATAGTTCCCAAAATCTGGAAAAAGGCCTTTATCATACCTTTACATAAAGGTGGCAACAATAACAGTGTCACTAATTTCCGCCCCATCGCTATCCTGTCTCCCATCTCTAAACTCCTAGAAAAGTGTATCCAAATTCAACTCCTACCACATCTCTTAGATAATCACCTACTAACTCCCACACAACATGGTTTCAGACCTGGTCACAGCACTATGACAGCCCTCCTCTCCTTCCTTGAAACTATAAACAAAGCCCGGGACTCTGGACTTATTGTTTCGACCCTACTACTTGATCTCTCTAAGGCCTTTGACACTATCTCACACAGCCTGCTTTTAACTAAACTCTCAAAACTTAACCTATCTCCTTTATCTTTGAACTGGTTCTCCAGCTACTTATCAAATAAATATCAAGCAGTAAAATGGAAAAAGACAACCTCCTCATTTCTAAATACCCCAACTGGAGTTCCCCAAGGCTCCATATTAGGTCCCCTCCTCTTTAACATATTCATAAATGATTTCCGCAGCTCTATCCCTTTCTCAAACATTATCCAATATGCAGATGACTCAACTATTATCTGCTCTGCCTCATTTATCCCTACACTCCTCAAACTTACTCAAGATGCGTTTTCAACCACTGAGCAATGGATGAAAAGAAACCACCTAGCACTCAATGCCTCTAAAACCAAATTAATGGTATTCACCCCCTCTAAAGTCACCTATTTCGATAGTAACACATTCTCTATTACTAGTCAAAATAACACACCTCTGGAACTGGTGTCAGAGACCAAATTACTTGGTGTCCAAATTGATAACCAGCTCAAATTCAACTCCCATTTACAACTAAATATAAAAAAACCCATCAAAAACTAGGTATGCTCTATCAGCAAAATCACTACCTTACACCTGCTACTAAAATCACTCTTTCTACTTCCTTTCTTATCCCCTCCCTTCTCTATGGAGCTCCACTTCTAACTACTCTACAGTCCTCTCTGAAAACACAACTCTCCTCCTGCTACAACAAAATTGCCAAGTTTGCTACCAGCCACAAGTCCTCCACCCACCACTGTTCCTCTCTCCAACAACTAAATTGGCTAGAACTACCCAAGCATCTCACCTATACCCAACTAACTCTTGCACACAAGCTCATATTCAACCCCTCCCTCTGTCCCTCCCTGTCTTCTGCCTTTAAAATGCACCTACCCAATAGAGTATTAAGGTCTAACAACCAAAATCTATTAGAAGTCCAAAAACCAACTTGTCCCCCAGGCAAAAATCTTCTATCGCATGGTCTAGCATGCCTCTGGAACTCCGTACCTCCATCAATTCGTATCACCTCTAACCATTTTATTTTCAAAAAATCTCTTCACTTATATCTAGTATCCCAGTGGGAATGCTCTTGCTTCCACCCCACATAACTAACACTGGTAATTCCATCTTCCTTTCCTTCCCCCATTTACACCTGCAATCTCCCCTTATAATTTCTCCTATCTCATGCACTCTTATTGTTATTACTGTATCCACAAGAATACACTATGCTGCACCTCTTAAGTGTATGATTCCTGATATGTAATTGACTTCTCATTATTTACTTTGCTACATTCCTTCTTTGTCTGTACCCTGTAAGCTTCATCACTAATTTGTATTAGTTGTAAAAGTTTCATCTCTAGTTTGTATTAGCTGTAATGTTTCCTCTACTATTTTGTAATTGTTTGCTTGAATCTTTTACACTTGTATAATTATCATGTATAACCTATTGTAACTTTGATTGTTTGGAGCTTTTCTCCCCAGGACTCCATTGAAAACGGGTTCATTTTGGCCCAATGGACTATCCTGTTAAACCAACTGCAAATAAATAAATAATTAAATAAAGTTTTAGCTGTAGATTTATAGACAACATAGCTAGGATCATTTTAAGATGGAGCTGGGTGATTCAAAATTCCTAAAATGCAGATTCATGAGACTTGCTAACTCTTTTATAAGGATATAGGTAGCTGTAAGGTCACTGTTATGTATCCAAGCAGGTGAGTGACCATCATGCACTGAGGTGATGCAGCTTGACAAATTCTGGTATTGTTTTTATTACTAGTAGCAGAACAATTATCAGGGGTTTGCAAAAGTCATCAATAGTTACTGTAAGGTTATAACATGAGTAATATATGGCTGTATTGGTCATATGCAAGCAACCACTACTGGGAGATAAATGATTATTGAGTATTCTGAGGGGGTATTTGTGGCTTATCTTTACAAATGGATCAGTAAAAAGTCTAAAAGTACAAAACACAGGCACATAGAAATCTGAAAATACATATACAAGTACACAAGGATGGCTTGGCATTATGAGTCTGAGTTTAAGGTCTGGTGTTGTCACTGGATTGCTGTATCAGACCATCACCAGGAATATTAAGCATAAAGGTTTGCTAGTTTGACATAGTGCAGTCTTTTTTCCTGCTTTTTTCTTATTTCCTTTTTTTTCAAATCATCAGATGTCTGAGATGTGTGGTGGACCAGAACCCCAGGGAGTCTGATATCATGCAGAGCTAGTGGCAAACAGATGGATTTTTATGGCTTTGTAAGACTGGTCACATGACATCACCAACACAGCAACTTGAGTGTGTGTCAAAAGCACATCACAGAACTGAATGCCTGAACTTGAATTATGAAAATAATGAACAGTTTTCTAACCTAGTCAAAAGTGGTAAATAAAACTCATAGTTGTAGCAATGTCTTCCAAGGTTCTCTGTCTTGCACCTTTACTTAATTGCAAGAAGGCCATACTTTACCCTGTAACAATAGAAACTGGCTGAGAGAGCTGAAGTCTGTGGCCTTTGGTAAGCTGGACCTGTATGACCAATTAACTGAGAAAAGGAGGAGGACAGGACTGATTTTTCTAAGACAGACACAGGTTCATAGGTTCATAGGTAGGTACTAGGCTAACGGTCCAAGGGCTTAAGTAAGCCTAGCCAACAAGGTTCCCTGGCATACACCACCCAAGAAAGTTAATTTCCTGTGTCCCTGTTGAGCAGAGCCACAGAAGTGATCCCCAGGGTGTATTTCCTATTTCCCATCCACTCATCAAGATTTTTCTTGAAGAGTGCTAATGAGGAACTTTGCTTGACATAGATGAGTAGCTTGTTCCAGAGTATGGGAATTCTCTGGGACAGGAATCTATCCCTCCAGCATGTCCTGTTTATTGTGATGACAAGGTTTAGGTCCCTAGAGTGTGTAGCTTGGAGGGATTGGGATTTCTTTAAGTGCAGCATGTCCAACTGCTCTGGGTTTAGCATAGCTTTATATGTTAGGCAGAGAACTCCTCAGAGTAGGCGATATGCTATAGAGTAAAGATGGTGTTTTTTGAGACGGTTAGTGTAGGGCATCTGTTTGAGGCCAATAATCCTCTTTGTGAGGTACTTCTGTGGCCTTTCCAGCTGCTGTAGATGCCTTGTGAGGTACATTCCAAAAGGGGCGTTGTACTCTATAATGGGTCTAATGAGTGCCGAGTAGAGGGGAACAATGACCTCTTTTTTCCTGGATGAGAACCCTTTTGTGATGAGGTGTGTCACACAGAAGGATTTCCTGACTGCTGTGGCAATGTGATTATCAAAGGAGACACTACTGTCCACCTGGGTCCCAAGGTCCCTTATCACACATTCGGTGTCATGTAGACTGACGATTATGTGGTAGTTTATGGGTACAGAGTTTTTACCAAAGGGGATGACAATGCACTTTTTGGCATTGAGCTTGATACCATGTCTCTGACACCAGGCATCTGTCTCAGTGAGGCCCTTCTGTAGGATGTCCACATCATTTGGGAACTCGACTATGGCTCCTAGTTTGTAGTCATCTACAAACTTCATTAGCCAGAGGCCTTCTGTGTTAGTCTGTACTTCAGAGAAGTAGATACCAAACAGGAGAGGTCCCAGGACTGAACCCTGTGGTACTCCATTTGTCACTGGTTTGAAGTCAGATTTGGAGTCTGCAACTTTTACAGTGTGGGTTCTGTCAGTGAGCCAGTTGGCAACCCATCTTGTGACATAGGGATTTATACCTAGTTTAGTGAGTTTAGCTATAATTCCAGAATGGGGGATGGTGTTGAAAGCCTTGGTGAGGTCAAGATAGGCTGTGTGAACCACCTTACCCTCGTCTATGGCTTTGGTAACTGCCCCAAAGAAGTCAGTCAGGTTCAGAAGGCATGATCTGCCTTTCACAAACCCAAGCTGGGTGGGGTCCAACGTTTGGAGGTTACTGATGTCTTTGTTTATGAGTCCCATGATGATACATTCCATGGCCTTGCAGACCAGGCACGTCAGGCTAATAGGGCGATAGTTCCCAGGATCAGTGGTGGCTCCCCCTTTGTGGAGTGGGATAACTGTTGCTGTGCGCAATTCAGTGGGCACAAAGCCTGACATGAGACTATGATTGAACATGGTGCTTAGGTGGGGAGCCAGTTTGTTCTGAAGTTCGTGTAAAACGCAGCCTGGGATGTTGTCCAGTCCCACGGATGCTGCATTCTTCCCCTATAGATATGGGCCCTTAAGGGTGTGAGAGGGGGTAAAGTTAGCACTGAACCTATCTGCCAGGATATTGGCAATATCAGTTGGTTCTGTAATTTTTGTGCCGTTGTGCTGTAACTCAGAGCAGATCTGGGTGTTGCCATTGAGATTCTTGATATAGCTATACAATGCTTTGTGGCTGCCCTTAGAATCAGTGGTGATTTTGTTTTCGTAGCTAGCTTTGGAGGATCTTATAAGGGATCTCAGATTCTTGCTGAGGCTGACCAGGGAGCTCCTCCACTCATGGGATTTTACTTTCTTTTGCAACAGTTTCTTCCTTCTGTTGTAGAGTTTGTTTATGGCAGGGGACCACCAGATTGGCTTCTTTTTTTGGAGGATAGAGTCTTGGTTCTGTTTGGGATAGCATGATCCATGCACTCATGTAAGTGCTTATACAGTGCATTTGTGTAGGATTCAGCAGTTGTAACTGTATTGTCCATCTGCATGGGTGTCGTGAAATTCACCACTTCTGTCTTAAGAAGCACGAAGTTTGCTTTGGAGAAATTTTTTACCATGGTTTCCTTAATGGTGGGTCGGGGCAGGATGCAGATATCTAGGGTGATTAGCTTATGGTCGGATCTGACCAATGAGAAGTTGACTTCAGGTGTGGAACACCGGTCACTCATGTTGGTAATAACTAGGTCTAGGATATTGTTGCCCTGGTTGGGGTGTGGATAAGTTGATCCAGGGCATTGGAATTTATGAATTCCAGAAAGCGTTGAGCAAAGGAGTTGGTACATGAGTAGTTTTCCCAGTTAATGATGGGGTAGTTGAAATCATCCATTATTAGTGTGCTTGGTTGAACCCTAATATTTCCAGTATATCAAGAAAAGAGGAGTGGGAATCCTGGGGAATAAAGGGGGATGCTACAATTTGGATTGAAGTTTTGCCCAGAATTAATTTCACTTGGGTAACCTCAGATGCATTATGCCGCGCAACTAGCCTGGAGGTGTGGATATCCTTAACAAATATGGACACACCTCTGCCTTTGATGTTCTGTGCCAGGTTAGATGGCCGAAAAGTGTACTATGAGTTATAGCCTGGTAATGCAGGGGTGCTCTCTAGAGCCTTGAACCAGGTCTCAGTCACTGCACAGATATCGATGTTCTTCATTTTAAGGAGTACCTTGAGTGAGTGCATTTTGAGATTTAGACTTCTAGCATTGAGTAGCATTACCCTCAGTTTTGCTTTCCTGTTCCTGTTACAGCAATGAATTTGTCATTTAGCCCTTGCCTAAAAAAAGGCACTATAGGGACAGCAAGAGACCTAGCTAGTATCTGGAATCTCAGGGGTGACAGGTGCAGGCCATCTCTGGCAAAGCATCGTGGTCTGTCGACCATGTCATCCCAGGCAGACAGATACTGGATCCCCTTAGAATGACACTAGAAGCTTAGTCAATTGTTGAAGTCAATCATTTTGTCCTTGTACTGAGGTATCATTCTAGGTGATGGCAGGATGCTACTCAGGGCTAGGGTCATACCTGCCTGGGCTACAAGATTGGAGAGCTCTTCCCTGTCTATTTTCCTGTAGTCCAGGGAGGTATGTCTCAGGTTGTTCACACCAACATGGACAATGACAGAGTCATATTTGTACTTGCTGTGGAGTGACCTGAGTGCAGGGGTTATGGGGTGGATCCTGGTACCCAACAGGCAGTTGACAGTAACCTTCTCCTTGTTTAGCCTGGTGAGTGGGATATCAGTGTGCCTGAATATAGAGTCACCTATAACTAGTGTGTTGGGCACATTGGTTTGCCTTATGGGCTGTGGTTTATTGGCACACTGAGTCTGTGGGTTATGTGTCATTTGGGTTGTGTTGGGGGGGTGGAGGTTGCTTGCGTTTCTGCTTTGGAGGTCTCTGTTGCTTGAGCAGATTATTATTGAGAGCCTCTGCAAATGTTTTTGTGTTTCTATGTGTGGATTTTGGTGGTGTAGGTTTAGTGGGACTATGTGATGAGTGTGGTGTGGTGCAAGTGTTTACCTTCTCCTCCTGACTGCCAAGTCCAGTCTTGGTTGGAGAGAGCTTTTCCTCCAATTTGGCTAGATAAGTGCATCTCTCACAGGTTGTGGTGTTGGGTGGTAGGAGTACAGGGTTGTCTGTGTACATGAGGCAATTGCTGCATTGCCTCAAGATGCCCAGATTCATCAGATAGACAGGAGAGAACACTGGGAGCTGACCCTTGGACATGCCTGAATAAAAAACTAATTTCCTCTAGACAAGTGAGGTAAGTGAGTATAACAGCTGTTTTTCTCTAAGCAAATGAGGAAAGTAAGTACAAAACTGTTTTCCTCTAGGTAAAGAGGAAGGTTGATTGCTGTAGTAATTTGCAGCTTATTTAGTGCTAACAACAAGTTCTGAACAAGTGTTGAGCACAAATAAGCAAATTCAAGTGCTAATACTAAGAATCTGTACCTGGATCTTGTGGTACATAGGCTACCTAGTGCTTACAAACATTTAGAAGAAAAATAAAAAACAATTACCGAAACCAGTGCAGTTAACCATTTATTGCAATCCAAAGTACTTGCAATTCAAACAACTAAGCACTTTCGCCAGATAATCCAAAGGCATCTTCAGAGTGCTTACCACTCCCACTGATAAGCTAGAATGCTTCCCTCCAACACAAAAAGGATTGGAGGGCTCAGAAGCTTACAAACAGTCCTGGTTACAGCAAATCTGTATCTGGACTTGACTAGTTACAGGAAAGCTGGGAAACAAGTGCAAACGTGGGCTTTTAAACCAGAAAGTTGAAATAGATGAAAAAACTGCCAATAAACTACAGTTTCTGTGTCAGAAACCACTCTTGTGGTAGATAGCCTACCTAGTGCTTACCACTCCCACTGATAAGCTAGAAGGCTTCCCTCCAACACAGAAAGGCTTGGGGTAGCTCAGAAGCCTACCAGTAGTCTTGGATACAGTAAATCTGTATCTGGACTAGACTAGTTAAAGGAAAGGTGGGAAATGAGTGCAAATATGAGCTTTTATACCAGGAGGTTGAAAGAGATGGAAAAACTGCCCAAACGGCCAATAAACTACAATTTATGGGCCAGAAACCACTCTTGTGGCAGATAGGCTACCTAGCGCTTACCACTCCCACTGATAAGCTAGAAGGTTTTTCTCCAACACAAAAAGGCGTGGGGGGCTCAAAAGCTTACAAACAGTCCTGGATACAGCAAATCTGAATCTGGACTAGACTAGTTACAGGAAAGATGGGAAACAAGCGCAAATGCAGGCTTTTAAATCAGTAAGTTGAAAGAGATGGAAAAACGGCCAATAAACTACAATTTCTGGGCCAGAAACCACTCTTGTGGTAGATAGGCTACTAGTACTTACCACTCCCACTAATAAGCTAGACGGCTTCCTCCAACACAGAAATGGTTGGGGGCTCAGAAACTTACGAACAGTCCTGGATACAGCAAATCTGCATCTGGACTAGACTAGTTACAGGAAAGGTGGGAAACAAGCACAAACACTGGCTTTTAAACCAGAAAGTTGAAAGAGATGGAAAAACTGCTAAATGGCCAATAAACTACAATTTCTGGTCCAGAAACTACTCTTGTGGTAGATAGGCTACCTAATGCTTACCACTCCCACTGATAAGCTAGAAGGTTTCCCTCCAACACAAAAAGGCTTGGGGGCTCAGAAGCTTACAAACAGTCCTAGATACAGGAAATCTGTATCTGGACTAGACTAGTTACAGGAAAGGTGGGAAACAAGCGCAAACACAGGCTTTTAAACCAGAAAGTTGAAAGAGATGGAACTACTGCGCAAAAAGCCAATAAACTACAATTTCTGGGCCAGAAACCACTCTTGTGGGAGATAGACAACCTAGTGCTTACCACTCCCACTGATAAGCTAGAAGGCTTCCCTCCAACACAAAAAGGCTTGGGGGCTCAGAAGCTTGCAAGCAGTCCTGGATACAGCAAATCTGTATCTGGACTAGACTAGTTTACAGGAAAGGTGGGAAACAAGTGCAAACACAGGCTTTTAAACCAGAAAGTTGAAAGAGATTGAAAAACTGCCCAAATGGCCAATAAAGTACAATTTCTGTGCCAGAAACCACTCTTTTGGTAGATGGGCTAGCTAGTGCTTACCACTTCCACTGATAAGCTAGAAGGCTTCCCTCCAACACAGAAAGGCTTTTGGGGCTCAGAAACACTGGAATAGGATATAGTTGGAATAAGGCAGGTGGGTATAGGTGTGTGGGTTAATGAAAAGTGACTGGATGGAGTCAAAGACACAAGAAAGACCTGCAAGAGCTGTAATTGGTCTACCAACCTGAGGCTAAGCTGGACACCCACCTATTCATCCTTTTGTACAAGCAAGGACCAAGACAGATGAGTGGTAACCAAACAAACAGAATGACCTGATACACTGCAAGGATAATGGCACTATGAAGTGAAAAGGAATCCTCCCCTTTACTTTTCTGCTTTCTCTAGCAAAGCTGGGAGTGTAAGGCACTACAGATGTCCTTGGGCTAGTAGAGGAGGAGACACGGAAGGGTTGGAAGGCTAAAACTGTTTAATGGTGTATAAGGTTTGTACAGTCAGCCCCCACTACCTTTACACCTGCTACAGAATTTTCCTTCCTACCCTCCATTAGTTTTCTACATGTAACCATTCTGTAAATAGACCTAGGTTTGTTAAACACTGCCATAGTCAGCCACCTCCAGTATGCCCAGGCTAAAAGATTTTATTGAATGGATAACATGTTACCACACCTCTCAGTTGTGCCTGATTTTCACAAAAGTCCCTGATCTGGACTTCATGTTTTGTTCTGTCCCACTTAAGCCCTCATAAAACTTAATTTCTGGAAGAAAAGGCAGTGGATTACATTCAATAAACAAGGAAAATAATTAGAGTTAATTATTTTACTCCAGAAAAAGCTTTCACGTTCTCTTACTCTGTCAGCTACTTAAGTTAATAGTACTATTATTTTAAGTGCCGTCGATTGTTCTGATTATTTCTGGATTTGGAGGCAAGAGGTTGATAGCTACACAGGTTACCACAATGGAAAGATTACCTGATTATTGGCTAAATATTGGTGGATGGGAGGATTCTGATGGACCCATAGCCGGCGCTAGGCACCTGCAAAACCCACGGCCGCGGGGAGCCCCCGATTACTTACCCGCAAATAAGGGCCCCGATGGTCCGACCGGCATTTACGTTGCTTTGGCTCGGCTCCTCATGGATGTCTAGCTGCTCCGTCGTCAGCATCCATGGGTTACTCTGATGGTCCGACTGGTGTTTACTTTACTTCGGCTCGGCTCCTCGTGGATGTCTAGCTGCTCCGTCGTCGCGAAAATTCAAACTGCATTTCCGTTTTTTTTTTTTTTTGATTGGCTGGCAAGCTGCACTCAATCAGGTCTGCTCGCTGAAACAAGGGATCTGATTGGCTACAGCAGCCTGCGAACTAAGTCCTTGTTTTTTTTTTTTTTTTTTTTAAGTAGGAAGTGATGAAGCAAGGACCTGATTGGTCCTTGCAAATCACTTCCTGCACAAACTGCCTTTAAAAAGGCACCTGCAGCTAATAAGGATCACTTGTCTTGTTTTTCAACAGAGGAGTGTTTCTTAGCAGCAGCAGAGTGATCGAGCGGGGTTTGGACAAGAGTGAAGATGGACAGCAGGAACGATCAGCGGTGGATCAAGCCTTTGCAGCGGTCGTGGTTTCTGGATTATACTCTTTTTAAACTGTCCTTTTAAGGGCAACTTTAAAGGGACTGAGTGGTCTGAGGAAGGTAAGCAGAGCAGGTGAGCCTTCAGTCGTGAAGAGGGAGCAGAGTATTGGAAGCAGCCTTCTGTGGAAAGCAAAAAAGGTAAGTTTTTGGGTTTAGTTTTAACTTTATTTTTTGTGGGGGTGGGTGATTGTTTTTTGTTCATATTTCTTGTGTTTGTGAATATTTCTTGTGCTAAGAGGTTCTGGGAGTGTGGGCTGTGGTTGCATTAGTTTTATTTTGGTTTTGTGTACAGTTTTTGTGCTAGGAGGTTTGGGGGGGTGAGGACTGTAGTGGTACCAGTTTTATTTTGGGGCTGTGGTTGTATTAGTTTTATTTTGGTATTGTGTAGAATTTTTGTCCTAAGAGGGTGGGGGTCAGGTTGTGGTTGTACCAGTTTCGTTTTATGTCCGTGCGCTGGTGGTAAGAGGATGGGGGGGTGAGGGGCTGTGGTTATACCAGTTTTACTTTACTTATTTTACATTTGTTTTCTGGATAGTCTGGGATAGAACCCATTTTCAGTAGATGCCCAGGGAGAAATGCTTTTTAGTACATGTGCTAGAAATATGTAAAATAATTTGGCTTCTGTTTATATGAGGGACAACATAAGGGAATGTGAAGTGTAATATATATTTAATTTTGATTGCCCATTGGTTAGGAGAGTGTATAACTTATTTGGAGCAAGAGGATTTTGTTTTGGCAGTATCTATGCTGTATGTGTAAACGGTAGAGAGAATGGGATGGGGTGACGAAACGGAGGGGAGATAAATAATGGGACAGAGAAGGATATTGTAGTTGGCTAGAGCAGGGATAGGTGGGCAGTCTTGTGGGCTAAAGCAGGGATAGGTGGGCAGTCTTGTGAGATGCTGCTGTCTAAGTCTTAGGCGTATGGGGTAAGTGGCAAGTAAAAAATATTGGTTGAGAATGAATGCATTCCTCTAGGAGTTTATGTAGTGGGGGAAGAATTGCTCTTGCCTATAATTTAAGTTTGTTCAAGCTTCCACCTTTGTGCAAGGGTATAATGTATATTTTCCAGATGGTTGACATGTGTACTGCTCAGTAATGGATCTTTTAAGTATTCAGGATAAGAACTGGCTTCAACTGCTACTTTTTGAAACTGTTGGTAGATTGTCAACTGAATTTGTAGTAGGTTTTGAGTTTTTTTACACATTTGTTAAACACTGTTCTGCTATCTAGGTTTATAGTACTGTTTTACACTATCCCTGCTGTACATCTTGTTCTGCAATTTTTTTGGCTGTTTGAATTGTGCTGAGAGGTTAGGAGGTTGATGGGGCATGTACGTTGCTTAAAATGCATAATGTTGGGAGGGCAGTTTGCAGCTGTGAGTATGTTGCTGCTGAAGGCATAGATGTTTTGAATGTATACTAATGCAAACCTTGTTACACTACTATTGCATATAACTGCAATGTTCTAATCATTGATGCAATGACTGCAACATTTTCGTTGTCTGTACTTAATATGTTGAAAGTTTGGGAGTGTGGTTAGGACCTGTGAGAATGTTGCAGTGTTCAATGTTTGACTGGAGAATTTTTAATGGGGGTCATGTACTAGGACATTGTTAATGCTACACCTATGTTTTTGGTTTTCACTTTATCCAGGATTATTGCGCATCGGGGGGGGGGGGTTCTACAGAATGTACTCATATCTTAATGCATGCTAATGCAAACACTGTTCTGTTGAGGGTTATAGCACTGTTTAAATATCCCTAGTGTTACAGCTTGTTCTGAGTTATTTTTGGCTGTTTGGATTATGTAACTTGGAATATGCTGGCGCCTGTACATTGTTTAAAAAGCCCAATGTTGGGAGAGTAGTTAGTGGCTGTGAGAATGTTGCAGTGCTCAATGTTTGCCTGAAGTTTTTTAATGTGGGGCCACACACACTATAAGCACATTGTTAATGCTACGCCTATGTTTTTGGTTTTCACTTTATCCAGGATTATTGTGCATCGGCTGGTGGGGGGTGGGGAATTCTGCAGAATGTACTCATATCTTAATGCATGCTAATGCAAATACTGTTCTGTTGAGGGTTATAGTACTGTTTAAATATCCCTAGTGTTACAGCTTGTTCTGAGTTATTTTTGGCTGTTTGGATTATGTAACTTGGAATATGCTGGCGCCTGTATATTGTTTAAAAAGCCCAATGTTGGGAGAGTAGTTAGTGGCTGTGAGAATGTTGCAATGTTCAATGTTTGCCTGAAGTTTTTTAATGTGGGGCCACACACACTATAAGCACATTGTTAATGCTACGCCTATGTTTTTGGTTTTTACTTTATCCAGGATTATTGTGCATCGGCTGGTGGGGGTGGGGGTTCTGCAGAATGTACTCGTATCTTAATGCATGCTAATGCAAATACTGTTCTGTTGAGGGTTATAGTACTGTTTAAATATCCCTAGTCTTACAGTTTGTTCTGAGTTATTTTTGGCTGTTTGGATTATGTACCTTGGAATATGCTGGTGCCTGTACATTGTTTAAAAAGCCCAATGTTGGGAGAGTAGTTAGTGGCTGTGAGAATGTTGCAGTGTTCAATGTTTGCCTGAAGTTTTTTAATGTGGGGCCACACACACTATAAGCACATTAATGCCTGTCATTTAATGAATTCAGTCCTCAATGATTTTCCACAAAAAATCCAGAAAACTCTAAATTGAGGAACAGACCAAACAAGAGTCACATCTGGACATTCTTTGAAAATCTGGGCAGTTGAGTATGCAGTCAGTGTCTGCATCTGTGAGTGGCAACCTTGCTGTGGTACAGGGGTTTCATAATGTCACATTGGTACTCGATGCCAGTCAGTGTGTGCACCTGTAAGTTGCTACCTTGTCATGTGCACCTATGTCGCTACCTTGCTGTGGTACAGGGGTTTATCAGGATTGCAACATTAGCACTAAATGCTAGTCAGTGTGTGCACACCTGTGAGTAGCTACCTTGCTGTGGTGCAGGGGGTTGTCTTAATGCAACATTGGTATTAAGTGTCAGTCAATGTGTATACCTGTCATTAGCTACCTACTGTAGTACAGAAGTTTATCATAATGTAACCTTGGTACTAAATGCCATTCTGTGGCTTGGCACATAAATTAATGATCTGAATGTAGTGACACTAGTGGTTAAATGGTGCTGGATGAGCTTGACATGGAAGGAGGTGGTGCAATGGCAATGTGGTCACCCTTTATGTTCTCTTGAGTAGGGCCCCCAACTTGAACCTTGCTGGGGGCCCCCAAAATGCTAGCACCGGCCCTGGATGGACCACTTAAGACTACTTTCTATGCATGGTAACACTCTTGTCTTTCCCCGTTGGAATCGAATGGGTACTCCGAAAATGAACAAACAAAAAACACAGTATAGCAGGAGCCGAGCAAAGTTGTGTTTCTTGTTAAGTGCTGATTTTAAACTCGCCAGCAAGGAAACGTGTTAAATAAAGTGGCTGTTTTCCCAGTTTCTTGGCATCTAGAGCCCTCTTTTCCCACTTGCTGAAGTCTGATCTTTCAGAAACACCGATTTCATCATGACTACCGGTCACTTACAAACATACACACAGACAAAAAGGCGTTTTTAACAAAGTGTAACTTGCAGTTTACGTTCACGAAAGCGCACTCCGTAGTTAAAAATTACATACATTTGAGCTTGCCATTCCTTCTCTTTGTATAATTATTAAAACAGAAGGCAATAAACAAACAGGTTGTTGTCTTCATCCTCCCAGTCTAGCACGTAATCAGGTATTGAATCCTTCTCTTTCATTTCAGGGAAGCCTTTGCAAATACCAGGTGTTTGCTTAGTCAAGCCCAGCCCACGGTGGGTGGTACACGTTTGTGTTGGTGTGAGACGCACTGAGGCTTAGTTTTTAGTGCCAGTTCAAAAGTTTCAGGTTAGAAATGACAAGGTTCTGACACCGTTTCCGAAAAATCCAGGACAGCGATAACAGTCGATTAAACAGCTTTGGTTTGTTGCCTTAGCCACCCACCATGCAAACCCCAGTGGTTATGATCATCGGAATTGTATGTGCCCCCTGTGGGCTCGTCCTGGCGTTGGTCTGCACAGTGGCCCCAGGATGGCGAGACATAAGAAACTTTTCCGGTGCCTCTGCTGACCAGGTGAGCTATCAGGGAATATGGGACATCTGTCAGGAGTATGAAAGCACCCACAAACGCACATGTGGAGTTACAGACGATGCTTACTTTCAGACTTTGGTGATCCAGGTAGCCCGTGGTCTAATGCTGGCTTCTTTGGGAGTGACGACTATAGGTATAATCTTAGCTTCCCTTGGAATTCGCTGCTGGAGAAGTAAACCCAACTACCTGTTTGCTGGACTTGGAGGCATCGTGATCTTTATTTCTGGGGTGCTCAGTCTTATTCCCCAGTCCTGGTACACCAACCAGATCAATGCTATCTCTAGCTCAAGTGCACCCAATGGAAGCATACAGACAAGCTATGCCCTTGTCGTGGGCTTTATCGGCAGCTGCTTGGAACTTATTGGAGGGTTCTCTTTGGCACTTAGCTTCGCTCACTTCTGTGTTGAAAGGCAGAACGTAACAGCAAACAAGTACTTCACTAAAAATCCGAAGCCACATATTACTAAACCAGTACCCAAATCGTACACTAATCCTATGGAAGTGACAGATGGTCCCTCAGTGGCATCCAGTCCAGTCCCCTGCGATTCAGATTTGTAGATGTGATGGCATGAAAAGAAGAAAAAGTGCTTCCATACCGAAAGCTTAGCTGTGCAATGATGTGTGTTCTTGACAGAACATTATTTTTCATCAGCCATGAACTTTTCTGGTTCTGGTTTTAGCTGCTAATTATACTGTTATATGGACAAAAGAGTGCTTTATTTTATAAAACCTAAGATAAACTAAAGTGGCTGCAAACTTCTGAACAAGGGCCTTTAAAAAAGTTTGATGTTTGCTGCCTCAGCCTCTAAGGACTGGCACTTAATAAGGGTGACTGTTGTTATGTGGTTCAGAATATTTACTGTAATTAAGTTAGAAGAAGAAACTTTAGAGACTGCCTAACAGAACAAAATCAAGGGCAGAATCTGTCTGAATTACGTTTGTAACATCACACTATAAAGCACAAATCAAATGCCCAAGCTACCATTTAATAAGTCTGTTATAACAGTATAAGTTAAAAGATGTTGGAGTATTACCAATGCATATCTATGAAAGAGAAAGCCACAGATCTTTCATAACCTGATGTGAAACACAGAATGGTTAAGAATGAATGCAATATTTGACAGTTTGTGAATGCTGCAGTGGTAGTAACTTGCTCTAGGAATGCTTCAGTGACACAACATTTATCTTTTTTTAGGTAATGAAGGCCTTTGGGATGGTCTCACAGATCACTACCCATTCTGTGTTTTGCAGTACTGTGGTGCATCCAGTTGCGACTTCTTTTTGTGTCAGTCATTTAAGCAGCTTTGAATACATAGCCGGCCTTCAAAGCTGAAGGATGTTCTTAACCTTTATTTTGTTTACCCATCCCCCAACACACACATAAAAAAAAACTTTTGAGTTTGTGTGTAATTAGTTTTCACATTTGTTTATATATACAGTTATCTGTTTAAAGGTGTGATATGCAGTTACTGGATTTCAGTGGATCTTTTGGAGTTAGAACATTGCAGGGTTTTGCTTGCTTACTGCAGTCATTGAACTATTATCACAACTTATCAATACAGTCCATTTCTTGGCAAGCTAGTCTAAGCAGACAGAGAAGGCTCCAAATGTGTCTCAAGACTGAGGTCCAGTATGCCTAATCCCACAACTAAAGTATTATGTTTGTAAGTAAAATATCTTTCACTTGTTTATTGATTATGTATTTGATTTTATTATCCAGTTAAGTAATGAAAGACACCAATAATCCTTGTTCCGCTATGTGCCACTTTTGTTAGAAATACCCCAGTCTCAGTATGTGCCACTTTTATTAGAAATACACCATTAAGAGATTAAGTGAGATGTGTGAGAATATGAGCTCACCAAGAGGATTTTTTTATTTTATTTATTTATTTATTTATTTTTGCCAAGAACCTGTGAAGCAGAAACAGATCTCAAGCACTGACATTTTTGCATGTTACTGTATGCAGTAGTTTGCAAGTCCACTACCACTGGATTTAGAAACTAAGCCAATATCACCTTGAAGCATATTATTTGTGCAATTATTTAAGCCTAATGGAAAACTGTGGAATTTCTAATTGCCCATGCGTGTGAGTTTGTGTGCGTGAGTGTGCATGTGTGAATGCACATGCATGCTTATGAGGCAGAGCAGTACAATGTGATGGACGATTATCTCACTAGACTGTGATGGACAATTATCTAAGCTAGGCTGTGATGGACTATTAGCTCAGCTAGGCTGCATTCTTCTTTGGTTGCAATGTTTCCGGTAACTGAGGAGATCAGTATTTAGAATTACCATTATAGTTTCTGACTCATAGGTATTTTGAAATGTAAGACCATTTCCCTTGCACCACTTTTTTTCTCACTTTTAGGATACGCCCACTTGTTGCTGCTTTACTGGTTTCAGTTATAATTTAGGATTGTTAAAAACCCTGTGGGAATTGTGCATTCCTGAACCATTATACAGTATGGGATGCAAATATTGTGAGTTTGATTTAAAAAGCCAAGTAGGTAATACCTTTCGAATATCTATAATATTTGCAGATGCTGTCAGAAATCTACTTGCTTCAGCACAGGGCTAAAGTGCAGTTCAACATCCCACTTCCTTTCTTCTAATTAAACCCATTATTAAAAAATGTATACCCTTTTTGCAAATTAAATCCATATCTGGTGGCTGTTAATGGAAAATATGACAATATTGCTTACCACCTGTTTTTCAATGCTTTTCATTTCTTGAAATATGCTTGTTGTTTTTTTTTTTTTTTTTTTAGAGTAAATTTATGTGACGTGATACAAACTTTATTTGGATCTTTTCATATAATGAAACCTTGTAAAATAATACAAAATGTATTTGGATCTCATCATATAATTAAATCACTTTACCATGATACTAAATTGAATAGTAGCACAGTGTTGTGGTGACCACTATAGTTGCCTTGCAACAAAAGATTCCCCAGTTTGCTTCTCAGATGGGGTGTCTTCTGAATGCATGTCCTTCTTGTGTTCAAGAGTGTTTTCTCCAGGTACTCTGTTTTCCATATCCCATAGGCATGCAGTAGAACTGGTGTATGTAAATTATCTCGAGGTGTGTGTGTGTGTGTGTGTGTGTGTGTGTGTGTGTGTGTGTGTGTGTGTGTGTTTAATGCAGCAGAAAGGCTTGGCAATCTATTTGAGTTCCCTACTTACCTAGCAAGTTCTGGGGATGGTTTCAGCTATTCACAAAATTGCTGTGTGACTCTAATGCAATTCAACTACATTGGATAAAAGCTGATTTGTTAAACATCTAAAATGGCATCAGTTTTGCAAGAGATGTTATAGACTATTTCTTCAAAATGGCAATGACCAGGGCCTCCTTTGAAATTCATATGGTATGGATACCTAAGCAAGGATGTATTCTGTAGGTCATGATGATGGTTTCAAGTGAACAATGCTGGTATGAGATCTGGAAACTGAAGATGCTTTTTTGCATATGATGAGAGCGTAAGTGTAGCAATTTTTTAAGTAGGTTTCAGTTAGTAGTGTTGCAATGTGGTAGTGTTACAAAATGGTAGAAATGAAAAGTAATATGCAACAAAATTTATATAAGACAGAGATGCTGGTTTCCAGGCAGCAGTATCTAAGAAGTTCCTTTGAGTATAAATGTCTTGCGCAAGTAGGGTTTGGTTATAGGAATGGGTTGAGCCATCTAGGTTATGACTGATATGAAAGCAGCAGCAAAATCATGTTTATTTTGTTTAGAAGTTACACGAGCTCATCCTTTTGACAGTAATAGGCAGGCATTTAGTTTGAGGCTGTTGGATATTGCTGAACTGTTTATGTCAGAACAAGTAATCCAAAAAACAAAATAGTTACTTTAAGTTTACTGAAGTGCTGAAGGTATTACTTGGTAGATATTTCCTAATTATGCTGAACAACTACATTTTTTACCTATGGAGTATTCCAGAAATACTTAAAATGCCAAGGTTGGTGTTGTTTTTGGTGGGGAATAAGCATATGAGCTGTTTTTTATGGTTGCTGAACACTGGTAATGTGATAAACCAGTGCAGGGACAGAAATTTCCATCTTTAAGTCTCATCTTGATTTGTAAGATGCAACAGCATGATACAATCGTGCCAGCTAGATTACCAAGTGACAGGCATTGACCAGTTTTGTTGCAGACTGAACTTCAACAGAGTGTAGTTACACATCTCAGTACTGCTCTTATTTTAGAAAAGAAACAAGTTCTGCACCGAACAGCTTAAGATATCCTACAATTACACAAGAAAAACACTGTTTACTCTGTTAACTAAGCAGGCCGAGCATGTGATAGCCTTGACAAACAGGGCCATATGCATAGAGAATACCGAGCTTGCTGTCTATGCTGTTATCATAATTACATGAGCATTCACGCTTTTATGCAGCTAAACTAATGCTGAATGCCAGTATATGATATTGTAACAGAAACAGTTTAACAACTATGATTAAAACAATCTGTTGATCCTGTTTAGATATATAAATGCATACTTACATACAGAGCTGTGAAACAACAAAGCTAATCATTGTCTGACTGCATTCTTCAGTCCACCACTCGGAAATACTCTGATGAACAATTTGAATATTGTACAGTCCCATGAAATAAACAAGCACTCCCACCTCTAACCATGGCAGTCACATGAATCGCTACAGGTAGTTGACATAATGCTCACATTTTCTGTCTGGAAGGAGTACTTCAGCAGGCCAAGACCAATAAATCAAGTCCCAGTTATCCAGAGTAGTTGAATAGGCTATTCCCGGCAGAAGTACCTCTAGTGATGGCCTACTGTTATATACACATAGGCATTATTTACATCTGCTGTTTTTGTATGCATTTGAAAGGCAGGCAAGCTGGTCAATAGGTTGTTTGCCAGAGTGTTGAAAGATGGATGCCAAGTAGGAGATGAAAAGAAGAGCCTATAATATTTAAATAAAAGGCAAACAGCTTTGGAATGTAGCACTGAATCCACACCTCACTTGTCTAGTGTCAGTGTTTCACAATACTTACCGGTATGAATGCAATTTAAAATGTTTCACTGACGGTGTTTATCATTGTTTTGCACTAAGTAGATTTAATTTACTTTGTCTTTAGTGCCCATGTGTGTGTATGTGAGTGTGTGTGTGTGTGTGTGTGTGTGTGTGTGTGTGTGTGTGTGTGTGTGTGTGTGTGTGTGTGTGTGTGTGTGTGAGTGCACATGTGTGTATACACTTTGAGCACACACACATTTGGCTTAGTAGTTTTGCCAAATCAATGTTAAAATCTTGGAATTAGAGTTTGGTTTATTGCTCTTACATCACCCACCTCACGTATTTTAAATGTTGCATTGATCACATTTATATACAACTTAATTTGCAGACGGTCTGAAACAAATGTGAATTTATGACCATGACTCAGCATACTCTGGAGAATTTTATATGTGTTTGCTTTAAGCTGCTTTTAAAATGTAGCAGCTTTTCTACTGTAATTGATTCATGTCTTACTGCCATTTATAATAGGCAGCGCAGTACATACTGGCTGCGTAATGCTTATTTATTTAAATAGGTAGCTTTCAGATATCTTTATTACATTGTTCCTCTCAACAGTTATACCTGCTTTATTTAGTGAGCTATTGATTAAACAGATCCGCATGTCATGCTAAACTTCAAACTCCATTACAGTACAAAACCCACCGTACCCTCTCAGTTTGCAGAATTTCTTTATAACACAAATAGGAATACCTGTAACTCATACATTGCGTGATATGACTTTCCATGAACAGTACTATAAATTTCCTAAAAACTACAGGAAATCTGGAGAATGTCCAATGTATAAAAAGAAAACACATGGTTGTCAGAGTTTCACTGTTCTTGAACTTTTCAGTAAAGCACTGCATTTATATTATTTTACTCTATCTTTCTCTTTGTTTTCTGTTATTCCTTTATATGTTAAGTGGAGGGTGTGTGCACAGCACAGGCAATAACGGTGATATGAGGTCTTAAGACATGACTGATTTAAACATACCCAGGATTTGTTAGCAGCATGTGTGTGCAATTTATTTAATTCTATACAGTGGCTTTATTTGTTAATCAAATGCCTGTGTTGATCTAAGGAACCCTGAAAATATGTCACTTTTGCCAAGAATGTCACACATAGTGTTACATGGTTACTGCAGACAGCGTATATTCAGCATTTAGTGATGTTTGAAAAGAAAGTACATGCGTGCCCTCTTGGACAAATGAAAACAAATATTGTCGATAATGTTTTCAGGATGCACATAAGTAGCTAAATTCAGTTACTATAGCACATAGTTCTAGTTAAACCAAGAATGAATTTCACAGCGTAATCCTGTTTTGATTGTTGAGATTCAGTACTGCTTTATAAGTTTCATAAAGGGAAGGGGGGTTGCAAGAAGCTCCGGTGGACATAAGCTGTTTCAGCTTTTTTTTGAAGAAGACTGTTTTTTTTTTTTTAGCACTCATTAAGTATTAAAGTGTTAAATGTTTTGCTTACACTATTTGCTTTAGTTTATATAATATGCAATGTTGAAAGAATTGCTGAATAATGTTTACAGTGATTGAATTACTATTATTGTTTGTCAACCCTATTCAAATCAAATTCTTCAATTAATATATATTTTCTAGATTACAATCTCTTGTATAGCATCATTTTTGTAAATAATAAATTATTAAAAACTTTGCCTGATGAGTTTATCTTGTATTATTGTAAGGAAATGTAAGTCACAAAATCAGTACACCTTCATGTGAAACAGTTTTTTGCTCATTGTACATGCTGTACACAGTGAAAATTGCTTACTCACAAAAGTGTGTGTGTGTGTGTGTGTGTGTGTGTGTGTGTGTGTGTGTGTGTGTGTGTGTGTGTGTGTGTGTTTCTATAAAGTAAACATTTGGTGCATTTCCTGAAATGCACACTTCTTCTTTCCCAAACACTGGTGTTTTATTTCTGTTTATCCACAGGTAAGTTGATATAGGGCATTGCTACTTCAGTGCCAGGTAGAAGTGATAAATCATCAATAAATATAATATTGTTTGCACCATGCTGTCGCCTCTTTACAGGATGTTCTAAAGTATTTCCCGTGGGATTGGAGTCATTATCTTTTGACTATGCAAGTATACCCATTCCTTTACAGAATTTACCCTAAAAATCGTGGGAAATTAGAAATAAAAATACCTAACTCACCTACATATTCTAGATACTGTTACTGGAGCTGGAGATAGAGAGAACAGCAATAGGTATTTTGGGTGTTTAAAGAAAGACCTTCTGTCTGAACATCCATTATTCAACACAAACATAAATAACTAAGATTAAGTTTGCATTTATGTGCAGTTCTTGAAGATCCACATATATTTATTTGTATGTCTGCTTGTGTGTGTGTGCGCACACACACACACACTCACACACACACACACACACTCACACACACACACACACACACACACACACACACATGCATGCACAATTGAATTAGTGGTCCCGACACTTTGCCTTCTGATGATTATGATAGTGTTGTTACCCAACACACAGCGTATGGATTCCTTCTGCTTTGCATCAAGCCTTTAACACAGCCTTTAAAATAGTCTAAACCATTGAGAACAGTATCATGACAGTCAGATAAATGCTGTAGAGAACCCATATTTGCCCTTATTTGAATGGCTGTCTCCTAGCTTTTACATCTATTTGGATCTGTTGTCAGTTTGGGAATCTGTACTGAAGTTTTTCCACTCTCTTGGAATTAAAGTGAATCTTGTGAAGTCCCACTTAAACCTATCCCAGCTGTTTATGTTTAGTGGTTGCAGTTTCTACACTTTAACATATGGAGTATATCTTCCAATGGACGGGATACAGTTCCTTCAGAACAAGGTTGCAGTAGTCCTGGATGTTCAGTAAATATCTGTCCATCTTTCTCTCCAAAGTACTGGGTCTCATGGCAGCTGATGTTCCCATGATTCCATGTGCCAGGTATCAATAAAAGATGTTAGCTACAGTGGACCCAAAGAGTCCTGTAGGTCAGCTGTAGATCCCTTGCTCCATCTTTTGTGGATTTCAAAACCTTGGGGAAAAAATCTAAAATAGTGACTGCATTTGGCCAGCCTCTTGGTGGCAGTCCCTTCCATAGTGCGGTTTCCACAGAAGCAATTACCTTGAATCTACAGTCCTACAAAAGAGAGCACTATTAAGAGCAAACAGTGTAAGGTGTCCACAGATCTACAATAGCAGTTCTACATATTAGCATACTGTAGAAAATGGCAGTCCTTATTAACCTTCAAAGCTTCCAGGACTCCCTGACCCAGAGTGTAAGGACCATCTTCTTTAACAACGTACCAGTGGTCTGGTATATCAACCACAGGGTGAACCCATTCTTATCACCTTTGTTGATACACTGTGAGATTTTTGTGATTGACTGTGCCTTCCAGTCACTTTCTAGTAGCCAACTACAAACAAAGGAGCACGACTTCACTTGTGGACAAGCTCTGCTCTGCCTGGTGATGCCGCTTGAGTAATCCTTCAGTTTTTCAGTGGCAAAAAAAAAAAAAAAACTTTGCTGTCAGAGGAATAAGCCTTGCTGTGACCACTTTTGCTTCCCTAACAGTGCCTAACACAGCAGCTTCTTTTGCTCAGTCCCTCCACTGGTGAGTGTTTTGGGCATGCTTTGGTCCTTAAATGGCCCCACATCAATCCTTTACATTTTCCACATTTACTCTAGTCATGAAGTTTATAAAGAAAGCAGATAACACAATCCAGGAATTATTCTTATAGATTCATACTGACCTCAGGTATGACCTTCCCTGCTTCTACTGACATCTTGGAGAAGCTTGAACCTCTGTATACTTTCAAGGCCTCCTAGCTGACCCATCTGCCAAAACATATCTGGACATTTACCACCTTTTAATAATCACATGGTTTGTCCATTCACAGGAGTGGCCAACAACCCACTTTCTGTTCTAGAACAGTGCAAATAATTCTCTCTTCTCAGATGTCAAACAAACATTAACACATAAATGGCCTCATTTCTCCATTTTGACCACATCAAAAGGACAGGATCCTTTCTCTGCTACTGTTTTCTCCTTTTTCAAATGTTTAGTCCAGATTTTCAGTTCTTGACTCAGTCATTCTACTGATAAAGTTGATCTGGCTTTAATTTTGAATTTTTATGAGGACATTTAAATCCTCATTTTTGGCCTCTCCGAATGTCTGCTGGGCCTTCTTCCAAGGTATATTACTTTATACTACCAGTATTAATAGACAACATTTTTCCCTTGTGCTAAAAAGTGACTTTACATTCATTCAAGTTTGCAGCTTCTGCAGAATTAAAATTATTTTCCTGGAAGATGCTTTACCTGGTCACCATTGTCTCAGTCAGAAGGTTGTCTGATCTGCAGCTATTGCCCTCTGAGTCAAATTAATTAGTCTTCCACAAAGGCTGAGTCAGACTTTGTTCAAATCTCTCCTTTATGTTTAAAGTCACTACAGAAACCAGAACAGTCAGTATATTCATATTTATATTATCTTTCTACAATACTTGCTTGGATGAGCACTACCAGATGAGATTCTAAGCTGACAAGAGTCTTAGAAAGGATTTCCAACTTTTTCCTGATTTTTCCAAAAAAAAAAAAAAATGAACAAAAATTTTGTAGCTTTGTTTTTACAAATTAAATAAATCACTTCCTCCTATTTCAAAGGCTAAATTCGCAGCTTTGCTTTCAGAAATGCAGCTCTGGAGGGGGGGGGGGTGTGGCCAAGGATGAACACAGGATAGCAGCAGATTTCTTCAGCTCCACCAACTTAACTGCACTGACAGGAAATAATTACTTTAAAATTCAACTAATGAAATAATTTTCTTTCTAAATACGTTTGGAATATCAGTTTCTTGAATAATATCTAAAAAAGAAAGAAAATTTAAATAATTTTCCTGTCAGAAATCATCTTGGAAATTTCTCTTTCATCACCTCTGTTCAGAATGAGTTCCAGTAAGGCAAACAGTCAGGATTCCAGCATCAAGAAAGAGCTTCAGTCTTTGATATCAACTATTCAGCAACTAACAACCAAAATGGACAAACTGGATACTAAAATTGATAACTTCATAGAAAAAACTACAAAACAAATGGATTTGTTACATCAAGACTTGCAACATCAGAAAGCTCAGATTACAGGTATAGAAGAGACTGTTAATGATATGGAGAACAGAATCCAGGAAGAAGAAATTAACATTGAATTTTTACTGAAACAGAACACACACCTACAATCCAAACTTGATGACCTAGAAAACAGATCTAGACGCAATAATATTAGGATTTTTGGACTGCCAGAAAATATAGAAGGTAACAACATTACTTCCTTTTTAAATACTTGGCTTCCCAAAACTTTAGACTTGTCAGAAGCATTTTCTTTTGGTATTGAAAGAGCCCATAGGTCCTTATCTAATTTTAACTCTAATAAAAAGTATCCTAGATCAGTTATCGTAAGATTTTTATCATCTTATGACAAGGAGATGGTATTAAAAACTGCATGGGCTAAAGCACCTATAAAAATTAATGAGGCAACTGTGCATTTTGACAATGACTATTCTTCCTTGGTAATAACTAAAAGAAAAGTTTTTTTGCCATTAATAAGAGAGCTTAAGAAAGCACAGTTCAAAACTCACCTTTTATTTCCTGCCAAACTAAAAATCTTTTTACCTGATGGCCCTAGAATTTTTGAAGACTTGGACTCTGCTTTGCTGTGTATTAAAAAAAATAAGATATCAGATAAAATAGAAGATATGGAATGGGCAAGTCCTCCGTTAAAGAGGATGGCAACAGGAACTTCTTGGAAGACTTCAGAGAAGCAAAAAAGACTAAAAAACAAATGACAAGTTCTATATATTTTTTTTCTTTTAAACTCTTCAAATACAGTTACTGCATCTCCAGAAAGCCACAAATATTTTAAAGATTTATTCAAAGTTACTTTTTTATGTGCAAAGAACTGTTTTTGTTTCATAAATAGTCAAACTCTCTGAGGAACAAATAACATGCTATGAATCAACTTGTTTCTCTTTGTGATAAAGAGACCTAAGGTTAGTAATTTGATACATTTCCTTCTCTTCTTGTTTTAAATAATGGCATTCTTTCTAAACTATGCATTTAATGAGGGGTGGGGGAGGCCAAGGAGAGAAGTATGATGAAAAATATGGAATAAGTGAAATAATAACTTATTAGTTCTTTAAAATTATATATGCTGTTTAAACACTGTTGCTAAATATTATACCATGACTTAATTGCTTATACATGATTTCAAATAATATGTCATGATATAATTGCAAATAATTAGAACTAAAATAGTTGTAAGTAATATGTCTTATGTTTAACTTTATTAATACAAACAGCAAGTAATATATCTTTGTAGATACTCTTTGTAGCTTCCTTTTTTTATTTCTTCTCTCTCTCTCTTTCTTTTTTTTTCTTTCTCTCTTCTTTTTCTTTTTCTTTCTCTCTCTCTCTTTCTCTCTTATATATACAGTTATATGCTTCTGATAATACTGATATATGTATATAATAAGATTTGTATGAGAAAATGAAATGGGGCATATAAAAATAAGTTGTATAATATGTTAAATAACTGTAGGCTTGGTTTCACTGTCATAGAGACTGTAATGACTTGTAAAATACTTTGCAAAGGTTTTGCACTGTTTAGATTCATTTGTATTACTAAATGAATGTCAGTCACTTGCTTTTACTAAAATTCCCGCCAGAATGTTAAGGGAGACAATTTGGGATGTGGGTTACCTCGTGAATAGTGTCCTCGAGTCGTTTTAAAAGCTTCAACACTCAGAATACACGCAGAGAAGCTGAATGAAGTCATTTTGAACTTTGACCCCTGAATTCACACTGACACCGCAGATTTAAGAAGAACACTGTTTCAGGAAGTAGAACTGCTGTAAATGAGACTTTGTGATGAAAAACGAACTTTATGACATCTAAATGTGAGTTATTCTTTATAACAACTTACTTATTTAAGATGTAATTTATAAAATATAAAAGTTATAATGATTTTAAATGATTCAGTATGCCATAGTAAACAAGTGAGATATTTTAGAAGGCATAGAAGGTAAAACACATATACTCATGTTTTTGAAAGCTTACATGACTGCAGCATATTAATGTATATAAATACTTATGATTTAAACATATATAATGTTATAAATCATTTGACTTAACTAATTGACAAGCACAAGTATCATTATGATTATATCTTAGAAGAAACTGTCATGTGACATATTTTAAAGCTGCAGTTCAGATATATAAAATACAGATGGCTTTCATCACAATGATTTATGTATAACTAGGAATTAACATTGCTGTGCAGTATGATTTTAAAACTTATGTATGAGTATAAATATTTTATTTAATTGGCAATAATAAGTATGAGAAGAAATCTTTGGTGCAAGTAATTTAGAGTTTTTAAAACTGTTAACTGCATTTCTATGGCAGAAAGTAGGAATACCCTAATATATGTAATGTCTGAACCATAATAGCCTAAGTTATTGAATCCAAATGAACATAAGAACTTATTCTTACAAACTTTAATGAACCAATATATAGATATGCCCTTTTTTTCCTCTCTCTCTTTCTTTCTCTCTCTCTCTTCTCTGTTCCCATTATCAAGATTGTTAGAATGCTATTTTGATTATGAGTGTATTATACAAAATAGATGTACATAGTAATATGAACTGTTTCTAAATGTTCTTATTTGTTTATATGAAGCTGATTTATAAATTGTTTAGCTTTGTCATACTAGATAATCTAATTAAATGAGGTTAACTTTAGTTAATAATAGTTAGTATTGAATTAATTTGGTGGCAGCTGAGGTACTGCTGCTTAGGATAGGGGGATAACTTGAGTGGTATGTGCTACTCAAAGTTGGAGTTCTTAACTCCAGGCTGGGTGCAATGTTTAATCCTAATATTATTTTCACCTGTTTATTGTTGTTTGTATATAGTTCCGACATCCACATCACATTTTATAAACTCATTGTCACTACAAATAAAAGTGAAACTTATACAAAATTCCATAAGATTTTCAATAAATACAGCTATAATTAATGGTACACCTAAAGGAGGAGATATAATATCACTTATTTTTGTTAATTGTTATTCTGATTATATGTTTTATATGTTTATAAAAGCTAAATGATATCTCTAAAAGGAATTTCTTTAAACATTAATGGATTGAATAACCCATGTAAAAGGGCAAGTTTAATGAGATACATTAATTTGCATAGGGCCAACTTAGTATTCCTTCAAGAAACACATCTCCTGAAAAAGGATATTGATAAATTAGCCACTAATAAATATACAGTCTTGGTTAGTTCAGAACACACACAGAAAAAAAGAGGAGTGGCTATTTTATGGAATAAAAGTATGCCCATACCTAAAACTATTAAATCTTATAAAGATGATAAAGGAATGTTTTGTATGGTTACAATACAGATTAATGGAAAGACATATAAATTAATCAATGTATATTGGATACCAGGAATTGGCATTAATACAGTGAAACACCATCTCAATAAGATCATATCATTTTCTATAGGAGATATTATTTTAGCAGGTGACTTTAATTGTATCCTACATGAAAAAGATACTACTACTATAGGAAAAAGGAAAATTACATCTGATGCAAAACATTTAAAGGATTTTGTTAATTTATATCATTTGAATGATATTAATAATCAGATAGATTCAAAATCATTACCATACACTTTTTTTTCTAACAGATATAAAACTTATTCAAGAATAGATAGAGTCTTTATTTCTAACCAGATGGTAACTGACTTAATTGATTCTAAAATCATTTCGTGTCCTATATCAGATCATAATTCAATTGTCTTTGAGTTTACGATAAAAAGTACTTATAATGTTCAGATCAAAAGAATACCAGCATATTTAACTCAACTAAAAGACTATAAAGATTATATACTTTCAGAAGTGCAACATTTCTTAGACTTAAACACTACACCTGATGTCTCCATTGTTTATATTTGGGATGCTTTAAAATCATATTTATATGGACAAAGTATTAGATGGTATAATAATAAAAGTAAATCTTGGGACAAGGAATTACTAGATATTCAAAGCAAATTAGACTCATACAAACATAATAATAAAGAAAATATTATGGACAAAAAAGTCATTGAGGAAATAAATAAATTAAATGAGAAATACAAAGAAATTTTAACTCATAAAGTTAAAATAACATTAGAGAAATATAAGTTTTTGTCTTACTCAATAAGTCCCAAATACTTACATAGACTTAAAAATAAAACAAAAAGGTTGAATAAACAAAATCATATCAAAGAAATTTTCTCTCCAAGGAAAAAGAAGAATGTTTCTAGTTTACCAGAAATATTAGATGAATTTAGAAATCACTTTCACAAAATTAATCATAATAACATTAACATGGATCCTAAAGATAAAATAAAAAATTTATAACTACAAACATGAACAAAAAACTTAACAAACAACAGACTAAACTAATGGATAAAAATATTTCATATACAGAGGTTATTACACAAATAAACAAACTTAAATCAAACAAAGCACCAGGTAATGATGGTATTATACCAGAGATCTATAAAATTCTTCCCAAAAGTACTTACTCATTAATACATAAGGTTTTTATTTTGGCCCAAAATGAGTTAACAACTCCTCCATCTTGGTAATACACATTTATTTCACCATTTTTAAAACCCAATAAAGACCCAACCAGATGCACTTCATATAGACCTATTTCATTACTTAATGTTGACTATAAAATGTTTATGAGTATTTTTGCTGATAGATTAAAGACAATCATCCCAGGCATAATAGATATAGACCAGACAGGCTTTATTGTAAATAGAAATACTTTTGATAATATAAGGAGAACTTTAACGTTAATTGATTTTGCAAATAGGAAAAAGAAAGATTTAACACTTATTAGTCTCGATATAAGTTCAGCATTTGATTCAGTAAGTTGGGACTACTTGTTTATCTTACTGAAGTGCACAAACTTCTCTGATGCATTTGTAAATCTAATTGAACATCTATATAAAGGAGCATTGGCTTACATTAAGATAGGAACATATGTCTCACAAAAAATACCCATTTTAAAAGGTGCAAAACAAGGGTGTCCACTCTCTCCACTATTATTTACTTTAATAATGGAGCCTTGGGCTAATTTGATTAGAAACAGTACTGATATAAAAGGATTTGATATAGATGAAAATACAATATCTAAAATTCAACTTTTTGCAGATGATGTTCTAATTACATCAGCAGGATCTAACTCTTCTATGCAGTCCTTATTTGATAAAATGATGGATTGTAAAAATATCTCTGGTTTAATATTCAATGAAGAAAAAACTAAAATATTACCAATATACACACAAAAAAATGTCCTCATTAATGATTTTAGCAAATATATACCCAACTCAGCTCAGATAACTTACTTAGGTATAATATTAACTAAAGATATTAAATCTATTATACATAATAATTATAGTAACTGTCTTTTTAATATACAAAATCTTTTCAATAGCTGGAATATTTTTTACCATGGAAGAGAGACTCACAATTATTAAAATGATAATATTCCCTAAGATATTATATTTAATACAATCAATAATTCTCCCACCTACAAAAATAATTATTAAGAAATTGAATTCATTAATGTTAAATTTCTTATGGGCACCTAATAGACCTAGGATTGCATTAAAGAAACATACTAATAGCTGGTCTCAAGGGGGCATTTCATTTCCAGACTTTAATTTATATACTATATCTTCTATTATAAAAGTTATTACTTTGTTAATAGATCAGTCATATGTTGCAAGATGGAAAGATTATTGGGAACTAATTAGCATTCACTTCATGAAAATTTCTTTAATACATAAAAATATTATTGTAAATAACCCCATGTTATGGTTACTAAAAGAATTTTGTACTTCATCTATTACACCAAAATATATAGTTAGTTACCCATTAAACATTATTATCAGTTATCGTAATTTTATATTCATGCATCCTAAGTATAAGGAATGGAATTTTATTCTATTCCCTATAATGTATACACATGGTATGCTTTTGTCAACCACCTCTGAAAGAAGTCTTTTAGTCACAGAGAATGATCTAAAGTATTGGTATCAGTTGCTGTCTGATAATAAAGTAAAAAATTTAGACTTCTTAAAGCAAGAATTTGATTTGAGAGAAACATGTTGGTTAGAAATTCAGACTTTTAGACAACATCTTATTAATAAAATTGATTTAATGTCTTTAACAGTTAAAGAATCTGTTCCAATACTGATTGATTACTTGATATTAAATTTACAACATAGAGTTTCTGATAAAGGTAAGCTCTCACACATACATAAAATTATCAGAGAAGAAACTAATTACAGTTCAGATACCTATTGGAATTATTTCATTTCCATTAATGGTGAATCACCAAAACAACAAGATAAACAATATATATTGGAATCTGCTTATAAAACTACTTTTTCCATTAATTGGAGACGTTTTGCTTGGAAATTTTTACATAGATCTTTCTATACACCTTTAATGATGAATAAAATAAATAATAAAGACAACTTATGTAAAAGATGTAATGTAGAAATAAATGCTGATTGGGCACATATGTTTTATGACTGCATAAAATTGAAGGAATATTGGAAGTTAATCAATGATTTTTTGCAGGCCCTTTTCACAGATAATTTCATTGTTTCTAAATCACTTATATTATTTAACACTCCTGTTCCTAAAAGTGTTAAAAAAGTTAAACTTCCCTTATTATGGTCTATTCTAGCAGTGGCTAGAAAAATAATAACCAGAAATTGGATTTCAGATACCCCTCCTTCATTTAATGAATTTAAAAATGTTATGACTGAAGTGTGTCATATGGAATTGATGACAATAAAATCAAGAACTACTAGAAAAACATCTTATTATATTATATGGGATACTTTACAAAACCTGTTAAAAAATCTTAGTTTCAATAGTAAGACATTATAGTTTAATCAATTAATTTGATTTGTAGTGGATGTCTCTGTAAATACTTTGGTTATTTTATTGAATGTTATAACTATTTCTATTTTAATTGCTTGTATAAAATAGTTATGATATTTATTTTGTATGTTAAAAACAATAAACTTGTTTAAAAAAAAAAGAAATGCAGCTCTGGATAATTGAAGTACCTACATGGTCTTTTCTTGATAACTTTCATGATACAGTATTAGCTGTATGTAATATCTAGGTCCAAATCATCCCTTTGTGGCCACAATTATACCATGTAGCTACTCATAAGGGAGAGTGCCAAGGAGGATTAAGCTGGGAATCTGACATGTTATTACTATCAACAGATCTCTTATTAAAATGGTCACACCTTAATAACTTTTCTGGAAGTAAAAGAAGGAAAAAAAATCCTTAGTAATTTACAAACTCTGCTTGTCTTTCTTTTGATGTAATAAGTTTATAGCTGTAATAGTAAGCACTTTGTCTGCATGACATAGCTCATCTCAGATCTGGTAATGATAAGCACTGTGGTACGATATGGGTAGGGGAGAGAAACGTTTATGTGCTGAGCAATACTAATGCTTGTCAGCCGTAGTACTGCTACCAAAGTTGGGCCTGCTGTTCCTCATTTGCCATTATTGTAGTACATGGTAGAAGATAATTAGATGATTAAAAACTTTTGATTTTGTTGTCATATTTGGGAGAAACTTCTTTGACCCGCGGTGGTGGTGCTCCGGTAGCATTGTCACCTCACAGTAAGACGCTGTCCGGTTTGATTCTCAGCTAGAGCATCTTCTGTGTGTAGACATGCGTGAATGGGCGTACCTTCATTGAAGGTTGTGCATCAGGCCTGGTAAGCCAGTACATAAAAATCAACTGCCAATCATTAGCGGACCGGAGTTCTGCTGTGGCGACCCCTAACCGGGAAAAGCCAAAAGACACAAACAAATTTGGGAGAAACTTCTTTACAAGTGATGCATATCCACCATTCAGATACAGTTCATATGTATAACTCACTCACTCATCAAACACAACCTGCCATTCACACACACACACACACACACACACACACACACACACACACACACACACACACACACACACACACACACACACACACACACACACACACACTCACACACAGAGCAGCAGGAGGTACTCCAGTCTTAGAAAAACAACACTGTGTGTTATAGAAAAGAACTTAAAAAAATACATTTGTTTCACAAACAAACATTTTAGGGCTCTCTCTCCTTCCTTTCTTTTTTTCTTTCTTTCTTTCTTTCTTTCTTTCTTTCTTTCTTTCTTTCTTTCTTTCTTTCTTTCTTTCTTTCTCTATCTCTCAGTACTTCAGGACTCCTCTAACAGGAACAAATTTCATCCTCTTCCTCTTGGTGTCATCCTCCAGTTTACTCTTCCTTCTTCAGACATCACATCTCCTTTGCAAAGGGCAAACAAACTCTGTAGGTGATTCTTTCAGTCCTCCTGTTATAGAAATTGAATTGTTTTATTAAAAATGTACAATTCCTGTAATGATGAGAGGAACTGCCAGTTTTGCTAGGGGGAGGATTGCAATGCATGTGTAACATATGCCAGCATAACTACCTAGAGTTTTGTAAAGAATTGCATGTCATTTGAATATCAACCTGATTTGTACAGATGCTTGTGTTAAAATGTATTTGTAAAGCTGCTTGTGTTAAAAATGTATCAAGTGGGTCCTGTTGGGCAGAAAAGAAATATATGTGCAAGTCTGGCTGTATTGCTGTAACTGCTAAAATGTATATATTTTAACAGAGGATAATGGAAGGGAAGGGGTTAAGATCAGCCCAGCTAACCTTAAGAAAATTAGCCTGAAATTAAATGACTTGGCTTAGGCCTTAAAGATTATATCTCACAGGTCTGAATGCAGCCAGAGACACAATATCTATGAAAAGCCTTTCTGCAGGAAGGGTAGAAGTGATAGAATTGTTTTACAGTCTACAGATGCTGTAATAAAACTTAGCTAAAGTTCTACATGTGTTTTATGGCACGTCTGTGCCAGATCCTAGCTCAATTTCTAGTGAGGGGGTAGTGTGGGAACCACAGAGTCAGGTGATCAGATGTGATGACTTTCAGTAGCCAGCACTGAAATGGTATTTGAATACTAGTGAGAGATGTGATAGATGCACTCTATTTTCTGGAACCTGACAATACACACTCATCTACCTTCACCTTGCCTTGCTGTAACAAGTAAGTAGGGAACAGTAATTTTTCAGTCAGTTAGGAAAATATAGTGAAATTAGCTAATGTAGTTTTTTTTCTGTATCTGTCTGAGTCTTTCCATCTGTGTTGTTTTTTTATATTTCCTGTGACTGAAACTCTGGTATTTATTGTAAATAGATATTCAGTATTTTCATGTTTTCTGTTTTATTATTTATTAAATGACTGTAGTATCTGCATTGTTGCTTACTTTGGCAAGAATTGTCAGTTCTGCTTCAGTATATATCACAGGTCTGAACTTCCATCCTGTTAGTTTGATTCCAGCTTCCCTAACTAGACAAACTGCCTGCCTTTTATGTATTTTGGGCAAAACATGTAAGCCTGTTAAAAACTCTGCTTTTGTGATTTCCTGCTGTCATACGTACTCTGTACAAGTCATTGTGTAGCTCAAAGTATAAGTGAGAAGTATGAAAATCTTGTTAAGCTTTCCCTACAACTCTAGCTGCATTTTCTTTTTCTCTGATAAAACAGTCACCGTCCCACTATGCCTTTATAAAATTAAATGGCTTACCTGTAGGTCAGCCAACTCTGTAGTTAATTTAGAGTGAGTTTGTAATAAGATAGAAGGCACTGTCAATTATCCTACCAAAACTGGTACTGAGGTCTCAGTGTCTCTTCTACTAGAAATGACAAACATATCAGTATTCCTTTGTGTCTGCTGCTATCTCTACTTTATCTATTGTGTTCTTGTTCACTCTATGAACCTGATGCTTAGAACCTTTTTCCTGAATTTTGGCTCATTAGAATATCATAAGGGCTCTGTTCAAGGTTATGCTTCCTCTTAGTGTATATTGCATTATTATTTTTTTTGTCTTTGTTTCTTTTGCTCTGTTTCATGTAAGTGAACACAACCCTCTCATTTTCTGTGTCATCACCTTACTGCTGTTTAGAATTCTATATTCCTGGGCCTTTCTGTTTTAACTTGAGAGAAAGTTTAGAATTCAACTCGTTGTGCAGTTGTGCATTTTCAAAAATGTTTTAACTTAATTTCCTTTTTTTTTACACTCTTTCAGTGAGTGCTCCCTTTGGCTCCCTACCAACAGAAAAAAAGACTGGAAATGCAGGGGAAGAATTAATCTCAGACATCACTCCTCTCCTTTAAATTTCTTAATGTGTGATAGTCTGACAGAAGGGCTCTTAAATATCTACACTAAAAAGGTTGCACTAAAATTACATATGGTTAAACGTTATAACCTTAAACAGTAATCAGTTAGTTAAAATGAGCACCAGTTAGTTAAAATGAGCAACGTAGCTTACAAACATTATTTCCAAGATATGCCTATAACTCTACCAAACTATGGCACCTTGGACTTTGATTTTCAATATGTCTTCAATGGAACACAGCCACCTAAAGTAAGACACTGCATTTGCACAACTTTGCATAACTTTGCTCCAACATATTACAAAATATCTGCAAAATAATACTTGTAAATAGAATTGTGCAATGCCACATAATAGTTTGACAGAAATATCCCTAAAGGATGACCAGGATTAAATCACTCCAAACTTCCATGCAGTTAAAGTGTTATAATTTGTACAATAATCAATGAGCAGATAAACTATATAACTATATTACATTAAATTACACTGCAACATTTATAAGTGAACTATTAAGCACAAAAGTCAAACTGCAATCGAAGAAAGAAAGGAAAAGAAAAAAAATTAGATGTCCATTTTATATATACAATAAATCATAGATCAATTGAGGTATGCATGGTGCAGACAGTACTAAATGCTTATTGCTTTCAGGCAAACACCCTTTGTGCTTATGTCTCATAATACCCTTGGATGTGAAAAACTATATGAGAATGCACACCCTTTCATGTCTTATTACATGCATAGCTTCAGAAACCACTATTTTGATAACATAGTCAAATTGCCTGTAATTTAGCATTAGGGACTCACAAAAGCATACGATTTAATGTGTTCAAGTCTTGTCACTCTTATGTATGCTATTGTTCCAGGAATCCTTTGAAATTCAGAAGCTACTTAAGAAACTGTGACCTCAATGTACTTGCAATAACCCCTGAAAAGACAATTCCATTGACATTCTAAGAAAGCAGTGGCTTCGTAGAAGTAAAGTCATCATTTCAGTAGGACAATATCTAAAAATAAACCACTGTTTTTCATAAACTGTATTCAGTTTTCCATAGAATGTTGTGCCCCCAGAAATTGCTGAACAATACCTGCATATAACCTCCAGTGCCCCTTAGTCAAGCAGGCCAATATCTGTGATCAGACTATTAATTCTTTTGTACAAGAACATGAAACACTTTGGACACTCCATTTAGTAGAGTTAAAAGCTGATGACAGTGACAAAGTCTCAAATCAAAACTTGTCCACATTGCTAAAAAACAATAAATTCACAAACTACTTATTTGTCCCTTATACTGGATAGC
This sequence comes from Protopterus annectens, assembly GCF_019279795.1. Classification (NCBI taxonomy): domain Eukaryota; kingdom Metazoa; phylum Chordata; order Ceratodontiformes; family Protopteridae; genus Protopterus; species Protopterus annectens. The sequence continues at coordinate 584,610,092 of NC_056728.1, forward strand.
TATGGTAGATAATACATGACATAAATGGAAAGGAAATATCTTCCCACATTAAATGTCCCCCAAAAATTTGGTCATGTCATCTTGCCAACTCACCAGTACTTGGGGATTCAGTGCAAATTAGTATATAAGAATAACTACAGTTCACTTTCATTTAACATGGAATGAGAAGCTGCCATGGTATATGCACCTGGCCCCAGTAGCAAAAATGCAAGTCAATCTAAATATGCTTCTTGAAGGCATATATTTCCTAGCCAAATCACTTTCAAATGCAAAAATAACTAACTTCTCTTTCAGGATCATTGAAACAAGCTTTGTTCCATGATACTATGCATATAATGAACTTTGTCAAAGGTTTCACTAAATTAGCCACTCAGAACCAACACTAATTCCCTCCATAAACAATCTGACCAGTAAATTCTCTTTTCAAACTAGAACTATGGACAAATAAAATAGAATGCCTCTCAGGACCCGTAAGCATCGAGCTTTATCACCAAACTTATTTTGCAGGAGTAAAGGGAGAGGGATAAGCAAAATAAACAATGCCAACCAATAACTGCAATGGAATAGGGACTGCTACTGATATATGATAACCACCACTTCCACCAGTAAGTGAGGGCCACAAGGGCATGATCTTATAATCCCCACCACTGGTACCAATATATGAAGTACAACGGCAATGGTACTTTGATCCAGTACAATCTCCCATCAAAAACTGGTAAAAACAGCAATAAGAATCAAATATGAACATGTGTGGCTATAAATCAGTATAATAGAAAATGGGCCAATACCAGCCCTACCCAAATAGGGTCCACACTGAACAGTCACAAAGCAGAGTTAAAAGCCCTGGAAAATTTTACAGGTACTTCTCCTCTCTTACTCTGAACTTAGTACCTTATAGTGGTACCTTATCCACAGTAACTGTAATTTATGTAAACTGTCTCTGAGACACACACACACACACACACACACACACACACACACACACATACACACACACACACATACACACACACACACACACACACACACACACACACACACACACACACACACACACACACACACACACACACACACACACACACACACACACACACACACACACACACACACACACACACACACACACACACACACACACACACACACACACACACACACACACACACACACACACACACACACACACACACACACACACACACACACACACACACACACACACACACACATACACACGCACGCACTCAATAATTACCAAGAGAGATTAGTAAAACCTTCCAGTGCTACAATTTTCACCATTTTTTCTGCTTTACAGTAGTACTGCTACCAATGAAAACTAAACTAACATATTATAGTTACTGTATCAGTTATAGAAAACAAGCCAATAAAATAACTGAGCAATCTTTCTGTCTTCCATAGTTTGATACCACAGTCCTACAGCAACAGACAGCAGTACTTTTATACCAACAAAGTAAACAAATATACAGCTATATATATTATAAACAATCATAATACTACAATAACCACCATCTATAGTGTGCTTTGTCATATGTATCACAATCCACATACCATATGCTCATTTCTCTAGCTTAAAGCTCACAATCTCCAGGCTTCCACCCAATACAATCTTATCATACATTATACCACCAAGTAGAAAAGGCACTTGAACCTCTTTCAGAGGGAAAGGTCCTCCTATGATCCCCCTAACTACATGATCTTCATTAGCAACAATGCCTATAACTCTTGAAGACTTTAGGTGACTACCATATTGACCATCTATAAATCACATCCTCCTTAACAAATACATGCCTCTCACATACCAACAAAAGGAGTTCAGGAATCCTTAGCTCCATGAAAAGGTTACTGTTTCACCTGGCATTCAAACTCTTGTACTTGAGGAACAAAGGTAGTCTGAATAGGAAAAAGCCCCTAACACAGCACATGTCATCTCATTTACACTATTGTTACATAATGTGTGACATTTAAAGAAAAAAATGAAAATGATTCTCAATTAATGAGCAACATGTCCTCCCTGTATTTGCATGGGTTTTCTCTGGGTGCTCTGGTTTCCTACCATGTTCCAAAGGCATGTCATAAAGTGGACCATGGACTCTAAATTGCCCATAAGTGAGTATGTGTGCAAATGTGGTACAGAAGAAAGACCTGGCAACCTACTTCCATTCCCTCCTTTGTCTCAAAAACTCTTCAGGTGGTGGTCGCTAGCCTTGTAGTCACTCTTGGAGTTGGATGTGACTTGTAACTGAACAAGTGAAAGCAGGAGCAAGTGGGGTGATATAAGGCAACCAGCTGAATGCTGCTTTACCATTTTTTGCCACTAGCTAAGCATTCACAGGTGTCCCCTTTTCCAGCTAACTCAACTAATGGTGTTCAGTGAAAATCACAAATACTTGAAACAACTGCATACAGTAGGCATCCCAACTGAACAAATCAGATTCCTGAAAACTGCTGAAAGGATGACTAGCACATCTTAATACTAATATAAAAGTCAGAGAGAAAATAATGTTTTACTATGTAATGACCAAATTAGAAGACCAATATGAGGACTTAACAGCTTCTCATACTTCAAATTATATTACCTGTGCCCAAAGAAATCTAAAAATCATTAAATTAACAATCAGAGAGGAATACTGCTACTTAATAAGACAGCTATTCAATACGGGTCGATATTAAATCAGCGAATACTTAAAACAGCGAACGCTGATTTACTGACCCCATGTAAGTGAAAGCTTACAATCCTGAACACTCAGAACAGTGATTTTTTTTCCCAAGGAAAAAAAATCGCTGTTCCACAAAATAAATAAATAAATAAAAACTTCAAAACATTACATAAAGTGGGGGGCTTCACCCCTACACCCCAATGTGGGGGGCTATGCCCCCCCACACCCTCTATTTAACTATACCAACTCTGAGATCACACTACAGTGACGAAAATGGCAAAGTAATGGAGGTGGCCAAGCAATTTCTTTCCCAGGGAAAGAAATCGCTTATATGCCGTTTTGCTATTTTGCTGTTTCGTGCTTTCAACTTCAATCAAGATGCATTCGAAGGACTGCGTCTTCAATTATATAATAGGAACCCTTTAATATTAGGGCCTAATCCCAGTGGGGAAATATATTCTGAAAGTTCTCTGTGAATCTGCAACAGTGCATATGTAATAGACTATGGCATGAACTATACAGTAAAATTAGATTATACATAGCCTGGAGCCCTGGGTGTAACTCAGGAATGTCATTTAATACAGATAAAGAAATATCAGATGTAGTAGAATTTAGGTCATACTACAGACTCACTATGCAAATAAAAAGAAGCAGTTCAAGAAAAAAAAAATTCTTATTTGAACTTATCCCCATCCCCTGCCCATTTCAAACATATTTAAAATTCATTATTTTGTAACCTTCCCCTAAACTGTCCAATAGGATTGTAAAAAAAAAATAAAAAAGAAACTTTTCCTCACAAATTGGGTACAGTTATGAGGTTATTGGCCATCAAATACTTCAGTTTTAAATTTTCACACCACTCCATAGCATTGCTTTTTACCTATAACCTGATCTAAGAAACCAAAAGAAATGGGAACATAAACACCTTGCTCACTAGTTGTTGGTGATCTGTATAAAATAATTATTCCAATAATTCACTGACTTTAAAAACTAAATGCTTGTAGCCATAAAATACAGTAGCAAACAACAGGAAGGAAAGAAAGTGAAGATCATCAGGCTGTTGCATACTGTTAGATCATCACAATGTTCTATTTGCACTTAACTTTTTTTTTTACTTTTTTAAGGAACAGATAATCTAACAACTGTCATTTGTTTTCAGTGATCATGTTCACATCTTCATTGGCGCAATCACTTCCTCTAACATATGTCAGGAAAAGAAATCAGGATTGATACAGGACTTTGTAACTCACCATCATTTCTTCCAGCGTTCTGGCTTTATTACCTTTTCTATCATTAGCCATATCTTGGGGTGGAAGGCTCTTAGTTCCAGCAGTTCCTCTGTAGACACTCAGAAATATCTTTTGATCAGCAGTATAACAATAACTGGATCAATAAGATTAATATCCTTCCACTGAACTGCATTCTTCCGCTTCTCGGGATAAAATAAAGTGTATTCTTTTGTTTCAGGAACTGCAAAAGCCTACTGAACAGTCTGCATTCCTTTAGTACCTTTGTGAAGTAATGATTATTGTTCCCCTGCTTTAGAAACAAACCTCTCTCCCCCCAGTTTCCTTCAGCAGGAACTTGGCAGTCCCTGAACTTGAACAAGCCCCTTTCATAGCAGAAACAGGCACTTAGTATGTCCTCTGAATTGCAAAACACGTAAAGCTCAGTTGATACAGCACCTCATGTGGTCATCTCTTTAAGAAGTCCATCATATGTTTTTTTTTTTTTACTTTCGCTGATAAACCAGATGTTATTACATTATTTTTTCTCATATGCCTTTTTTGACCATCAGGTAGTGCTGCAACGGAAGAAGTCTATCTGCATTTCAGTTTCCTAGAAAGTGGTGTTAGTACCATTCTGTGCTTCTTCTAGACCTTTCAGTTTTGTCAAGTAGTTCAAATGTGGTCAGTTTTAACCCCTAAGTTCTGCCCATTAGAGGAAATTGCAGAGAAGCTGGAATTCTATTACATTGCTACTAAATCTGGGCACAAAGAGCAACCCATGCCCTCATTTTGACAAAACATCACAAAAATAGCCACTCTCTTTAATTGTCACTTTATCAGTGCTATAGCAATCATTACTGCTTCTTTTCCCTAAGCTTATAGCTGCACTAACTCTGCTACTCTATCAAATGTATCATCCTGCTCCACTTCCACCATACCCGCCCTTTCTTCTTCCTCTACACCTGTGTTCACTTTATACCCATTCCAATCTCCACAGTTAAATGATTACTTCTTAAGATCAAATCTTGCACTAATGCTCCTGACATCCTACCCTACACAATTCCTAAAGTTAGCAGCCAAAACTGTTGCCTACCCTATTGCCATTCTTCTAAACAGATCTATCTAAGAATCTATGTCCCTAACATATGGAAAAAATAATATATTCTTCCTCTTCATAAAGGAGACAGTAATTCTGATATCTCAAACTTCAGACCTGTTGCCATTTCTCTCCTATCTCTAATATCTTGGAAAAATATATTACCATTCAAATTCTAAATTTTTCTTCTTCTTCACAACAAAATTCTACTTCCCAAACAGCATGGTTTTAGGCCAGGACATAGCACCACAACTGCCTTGATGCCCTTTATGGACATAATCAACAGAGCCTGAGACTCTGGTAAATTTGTCTCCTCTCTATTCCTAGACCTTTCAAAAACTTTTGATACTGTCTCACATCCTCTATTTCTAAATGAAATCTCTAAAGTCCACTTTTCCCTGTCCTCTCTTAACTGGTTCTCATGTTACTAAGCTGATAGACAACAGGCAAATGGCAACATTTATCTCTCCATTTCTTAACACCCTTACTGGAATTCCCCAAGGTTCAATATTAGGGCCCCTCTTATTTACCATTTTTATTAATAATTTCACTGTTCACTGGCTCAAGGCTCACCTATTCACTATGCAGATGACTCAACAATTACATGCCCCTCCGATTCCATATCTGATCTACAACACATAACTCAATTTGCCTTTACCTCTACTGAGACCTGGATGTATAATAATTACCTATCCCTTAACCCTAGCAAAACCAGGCTCATGCTCTTCATCCCTAACAAAACAATCATCTTAAAGAAAGCTCAGTTCACTATATTTTCATCGAATATCATAGTTATTGAGGTTGCTACACGTACAAAACTGCTAGGCGTGATCATAGACGAGCACCTGAAATTTGACTTACACATACATCATAGCATCAGCAAAACTCACCTAAAGCTAGACGTCCTCTATCGACATAAAAACGTCCTTATCCCCTGCACAGAACGAGTTCTAGCTTCCACTTACCTACTACCATCCATACTATATGGTTCCCCTCTACTTACTAATTTCCTGTCCTCCTTAAAAACTAAACTCAAGACTTGTTATAGCAAAATTTTCAAATTTGCTACTAATGCCAAACACTTTACCCACCACTGTACTGCTCTTCACTCTCTCAGTTGGCTTAAACTACCTAACTGCCTCTTCTACCTGCAACTAACAGCTGCACACAAAATAATCTTTAAAGCATCAGATCATCCTGTTCTTAGCCAGAAATTCAATTTCTACCAACTAAATAGATCTCTCAGATCCAAGGATCAGCACCTTATGCTGGTACAACAACCAAACCTGTCTGCTGACCAACCTTTATACTCACGTTTAGTAGCCAAAGTGTGGAATGCCCTACCTTTAACTATTAGAACTACTCAAAATCCTGACACTTTCAAAACTTCCCTAAGAAACTTCTTATCTTCCATCTGGAATTGCACCTGCACCTTGTCTCCTTCTCTCAAAACCCAACTGCCTCTACATAATGCTGACTTGCATATTTAAAATATAATGTATTTTAATTCCAGGTGTAAGCCTTGCTATTTTTTGCTTTTTCTGCTGTCAGAGATATCTATACTAATGCCAGGTGTAAGCCTCACTATTTCTACTGTCAGACATTTCTATGCAACGTGTTGAATCTTCTGTTATTTTGTTACTGATCCAGCAATAAAATCAACCCAGAAACCAAGAACAGTCACACTGGTGGGAAAAGACTTCAGAGTCAAGTACTGCTCAAAACATAAGTTTATTACTTAAAAATCTCTCAAAAAAACAACAATAGATGTTAACTGCTTTCATCCTCTGGTAACTGGACTTCATCGAACTATTACCCATTAGTCAAGAAATCTTTTTTATACATCATACTAAATGAATTGATTACATAATATTCGAATTAGTAAAATTTCCTCAAAGTGCCAGCATAAACAGCTGCAATGTTGTCAAACCTACTAGTAAAAACATGTAACAGTTGCAAAGGAATAATTTACAATACACAGTGCACTTAAAAGATTACTGCAGCTAAAATTAAAAACAAATTTTCAGTTTTTTATATATTTCTCTTAGCTAAAAATTGTTTCTTACCTTATGTGACAAATATCAAATGTGTACCCTATGGCATCAATGCATAATTACCCAAAATAGTATCCATCTTTGAGTTTTAGTATGCCGGAAATTGAAACATTTTCATTTAAACCTGGTGGCTGGGTGGCATTGGTCTTAAGTTGCCAATTAAGTTCTAAAAATTCTAAAAAGTCATCACTTGGTACCCCACCCCCACCGCTCACCTAAGTTAACTTGTTCAATAATGTAAAACTTGAACTGGTGTGTAGAGTTGGATTTAATGTGCCTATATAGGGCATTGTTTTCATCTTTCTTTTTGATTTCGTACATGTGTTGATATATCCTTTGCCTGCATTTACATTTAGTTTTCCCTATGTAGAATGATGTGCATAGTGTGCATAACCCTAGATAAACCCTGGCCTTAGCAGAACATGTAAATCTGCCAGTAAGTTTTATGTACCCAAAGCCATGTATATTAAATGAAGAACCTTCCATAACATATTTGCATTGATTACAGCTTCCACACTTATTGATACTTTTTTGACCCACATCAGCAAATGTCATCTTGTTTCATTTTCATTTCCCCGTATTTATGTGTTTGCCAGAAAGATTTTAATTTATTTCTTTTTCACTGGTAGATTGCTGTACTGTAGGAAATTAGCACTGTCTGGGCTGGTGCATGCAAAGAAGTCTTCTAGTTAAGAATGTCAGCAATACTTGCATCTCTACGTGAATGTCATGGAAACAGTAGGAGACACAATCTACTGTGTGGTGTCATCCGACAACTAGTACCCAGTTATTACTGATACGTACCATCCAGCTGTGCAGTGTCATCTGACAACTAGTACCCAGTTATTACTGATACTTACCATCCAGCTTTGTAGTGTCATCTGACAACTAGTATCCAGTTATTACTGATATGTACCATCCAGCTGTGTGGTGTTATCTGACAACTAGTACCCAGTTATTACTGATATTTACCATCCAGCTGTGTGATGTCATCTGACAACTAGTACCCAGTTATTACTGATACTTATCATCAAGCTGTGTGGTGTCATCTGACAACTGGTAACCAGTCGTTACTGATATTTACCATCTAGCTGTGTGTGTCCTCTGACAACTAGAAACCATTTAATACTGATACTTACTATCCAGCTATGTGGTGTCATCTGACAACTAGTACCCAGTTATTACTGATACTTACCATCCAGCTGTGCGGTGTCAACTGACAACTGGTACACAGTTATAACTGATACTTACCATCCAGCTGTGTGGTGCCCTCTGACAACTAGTACCCAGTTATTACTGATACTTACTATCCAGCTGTGTGGTGTCATCTGACAACTAGTACCCAGTTATTACTGATGCTTACCATTCAGCTGTGTGGGGTCCTCTGACAACTAGTACCCAGTTATTACTGATACTTACAATCCAGCTGTGTGGTGTCATCTGACAACTGGTACCCAGTTATTACTGATACTTACCATCCAGCTGTGTGGTGTCATCTGACAACTAGCACCCAGTTATTACTGATACTTACCATCCAGCTGTGTGGTGTCATCTGACAACTAGTACCCAGTTATTACTGATACTTACCATCCAGCTGTGTGGTACCATCTGACAACTAGTACCCAGTTATTACTGATAATTACTATCCAGCTGTGTGGTGTCCTCTGACAACTAAAATGCAGTTATTACTGATAATTACTATCCAGCTGTGTGGTGTCCTCTGACAACTAGAATGCAGTTATTACTGATACTTACTATCCAGCTGTGTGGTGTCATCGGACAACTAGTACCCAGTTATTACTGATACTTACCATCCAGCTGTGTGGTGTCATCTGACAACTAGTAGCCAGTTATTATTGATACTTACCATCCAGCTGTGTGGTATCATCTGACAACTAGTACCCATTTATTACTGGTACTTACCATTCAGCTGTGCGGTGTCAACTGACAACTAGTACACAGTTATTACTGATAATTACTATCCAGCTGTGTGGTGTCCTCTGACAAGTAGAATGCAGTTATTATGGATACTTACTATCCAGCTGTGTGGTGTTATCGGACAACTAGTATCCAGTTATTACTGATACTTACCATCCAGCTGCGTGGTGTCATCTGACAACTAGTACCCAGTTATTACTAATACTTATCATTCAGCTATGTGGGGTCCTCTGATAACTAGTACCCAGTTATTACTGATACTTACCATCCAGCTGTGTGGTGTCATCTGACAACTAGTGCACAGTTATTAACACAGCATCCATGGGACCGGACAGCATCCCAGGTTGCATTTTACACAAACTTCAGAATGAACTGGCTTCCCACTTAAGCACCATGTTCAGTAATGGCCTCACATCAGGCTTTGTGCCCACTGAATGGCACACAGCAACAGTTATCCCATTCCACAAAGGGGGAGCCACCACTGATCTCAGGAACTATCGACCTATTAGCCTGACGAGTCTGGTCTGCAAGGCCATGGAACATATCATCATGGAACTCATAAACAAAGACATTGGTAACCTCCAAACTCTGGATCCCACCCAGTTCGGGTTTGTGAAAGGCAGATCATGCCTCCAGAATCTGATTGACTTCTTTGGGGCAGTCACCAAAGCCGTAGATGAGGGTAAGGTGGTTCATACAGCCTATCTTGACCTCACCAAGGCTTTCAACACCATCCCCCATTCTGGAATTATAGCTAAACTCACTAAACTAGGTATAAATCCCTAAGTCACAAGATGGGTTGCCAACTGGCTCACTGACAGAACCCACACTGTAAATGCTGCAGACTCCAAATCTGATCTCAAAGCAGTGACAAGTGGAGTACCACAGGGTTCCGTCCTGGGACCTCTCCTGTTTGGTATCTACTTCTCTGAAGTACAGGCTAACACAGAACGCCTCTGGCTAATGAAGTTCACAGATAACTGCAAATTAGGAGCCATAGTCAAGTCCCCAAATGGGGTGGCCACGGTGGTGCAGCGGTTAGCATTGTCGCCTCACAGCAAGAGGTTCGCCAGTTCAATTCTCGGCTGGGGTGCCTTCTGTGCGGAGTCTGCCTGTCCTCCCTGTGGTCACGTGGGTTTCCTCTGGGTGCTCCGGTTTCCTCCCACATCCTAAAGACATGCAGTAGGTGGATTGGACACTCTAAATTGGCCCTAGGTGTGAGTGTGTGTGTGTGTGTACCTTCTGTAGAAGGTTGGGCACTGGGCTGGCACCTCGACATCGTAAAACTCCACTGCCAATCATGAGCAGACAAATGATCCGCTGTGGCGACCCCTAACTGGGAAAAGCCGAAAGAAGAAGAAGAAGCCAAGTCCCCAAATGATGTGGACATCTTACAGAAGGGCCTCACTGAGACAGATGCCTGGTGTCAGAGCCATGGCCTCAAGCTCAATGCCAAAAAGTGCAGTGTCATCCCCTTTAGTAAAAACTCTGTACCCATGAACTACCACATAGGCAGCAATCTACTTAACACCGAATGCATGATAAGAGACCTTAGGACTCAGGTGGACAGTAGTCTCTCCTTTGATAGTCACATCGCCACAGTAGTCAGGAAGTCCTTCTACGTGGCACACCTCATCATAAAAAGGTTTTCATCTGGGAAAAAAGAGGTCATTGTTCCCATCTATTCAACACTCATTAGACCCATTATAGAGTACAATGCCCCTTTTGGAATGTACCTCACAAGACATCTGCAGCAGCTGGAAAGGCCACAGAAGTACCTCACAAAGAGGATTACTGGCCTCAGACAAATGCCCTATACTGACCACCTCAAAAAACTTCAGCTTTACTCCGTAGCATATCGCCTACTCTGAGGTGATCTCTGCCTAACATATAAAGCTATGTCAAACCCAGAGCTGTTGGACATGCTACATCTAAAGAAATCCCAATCCCTCCGAGCTACATGCTCTAGGGACCTAAACCTTGTCACCACAATAAACAGGACATGCTAGAGGTATAGATTCCTGTCCCAGAGACTTCCCATACTCTGGAACAGGCTACCCATCTATGTCAAGCAAAGTTCTTCATTAGCACTCTTCAAGAAAAATCTTGATGAATGGATGGGAAATAGGAAATACACCCCAGGGATCACTTCTGTGTCTCTGCTCGACAGTGGCACCGGAAAATAACTTTCTTGGGTGGCGTAAGCCAGGGAACCTAGTTGGCTAGGCTTACGTAGGCCCTTGGGCCGATAGCCTAGTACCTACCTATGAACCTATGAACCTATGAATGCATAACTTTTCATGAGTTGCAAGATAGATCAGAATATAACTGTGACTGAGTATAGATGAAAAAGCTAACTTTCAGCATAACAGATAATGGCATTGCCATTTATTTATTTTAAGTTTAAAAAGTAGCTGTATTTATTTTTGTGTATTCTGGCAATTTTGAAAAAGAAGGTAATATCTTGTAACTTTTAATGTTGCTGCTTAGCAAAGAAAAGCATACTGTCATCATTCATGTTAATTCACTAAGCACCTCTGAGGTTGAGTTCTAAATGTTTCCATTTACCTTGGGTAGTGTACTTTGATTTTTAAATAACTGGTTCATCATGGGGGTCATGGGGTGGAAGGCCAGGAGTCATTTGTTGTGTGTGCTCATGCCTCACGGATTGTACAATAATAATAGCTGCAATCTCCCATGTCTGCCATGTTTTCCAAATTATTATCTATGTAACATTTTTGCCATAACTCCCAGTATGGTCGAATGAAATGTAACAGTTTGACTGGAAATAGGCTTACTGAATGGCAGCAGAAAAGTATTGCATTTCTTACTCAAAGCAATTCACAAAATAAAAATTAAGTTTTAGAGCTGCAAAAAACACTGCAGCCATGAACATGACTTTATCCTCAATAGCTTTGCAGTTTTAAGTCTTCCTGTAAAAGTCAGTGTTTGATGGCATTATTTCTTTGAAACAGTCTGGTAAATTACTCTGTCAAAAAACATTTTAGGACTCGGTATGCATTCTATCTAAAGTTTTGACCCATCAAAGGCTTTGATTAATTTACTGATTAGTGCTGCATTTTCATTAAGAGAAACTGCACCTGTTATTTCATTTTCCTGTGTTCTTTTATCTTCATGCATTAAGAATGTCTCTACATCTGTCATTTTGTTGATGTACAATACAATGGCTAGTTACTTTTTATCTGCATCAGATTACATAGTGGTGGCTATTTAAACTGAGATACCAACTGAAAGAGATTCTCCAGGAGGGCTGGAATTTGAAAGTGTTACATCTGTATAGTGAAGGGTATTTACTGAGATAAAGTACAGACCTGAGCAGACCAGAATACATACCTCCTGCATATGCATGAAGTAAAGGCGGGGAAAAGCCAACTTCAGTGTACTAACCAACCTGCTTAACCCACCCCACTACAAATATGAAGCCTAATAAGGTTCTTAGACATGCAAAAAGGAGTTTTATTAGGTAATTATCCTTTAAATTGGTACCTACTACAATGCAGTTAATGACAAAATGATCAGCAATGGCTGATATCAGGTATGGCCATACAGAGGAATGACAAGGACAGCCTGTACATATAGTGCAGCTGAAGTGTTTCTGTTGTGATGCATAGCATGGACCAAGGACATGGGCAACCAAACCAGTCTGGCTGCAGTACTAATCTGGATTTTGTTCCCTAGATTTGCAGAAACTGGAATTTCCTGTCAATTTTCTAATGTGCAAGAGCAGAATCAAAGGGGTCACAGTAAGTAAACAATGGTCGTGCACTACAGAGTACATGGCCATTGTCCACCGAGATACATGACAAGGATGGAGATAGAGGATAATGGAAAAAGGAAGAGCTGAGAGTACTCTAAAGTCTGACAGGGATGTTTGGGAGTAGGAAAGCGTGACCCAGTAGTCCCAAGGTAGCAGCATAAGGCAGATGTATCCTCTCTTGAATTATCAAACAGCCTACTGCTGAAATGAAAATCCTAAATATATATATCCCTACATCCATGTTGCCATTGATGTGAAAAACTCATTGACATACGACTTTATATAGGGAAAAGAGACATGCATGGATAACAGTGAAAAGGGTGACATACTTAGATATCCCATCAGCACTGGGCTACAATAGTTAGCTAGCTCTACAGGGACTATGAGTGAGCATCTATCTAATGAGGAAGCACAGCTTTGAACTATAAAACTAATAATCATTTTACCTATTTTTTTTTCTTTAAATATTGGCAGACATAGTTAGTGTTTATTGGAATAAAGTAGTATTCACTGTAAAAGCAGTACCTCACCACATGATACCATATAGCATATAGCTATTAAACTACATGAGATTGGTTAATGACTTGGTTTTCCTTTGGAACAGTCTTACTATTCTGGGTGCTCATTGGCCATGTGACAACTAAACATTGCAAATGGGCAAGCCAGACTGTATAGACATGACCAACTAGTTTTTACTTACTCCAGAGTTCAGGACTGTAATTCTTTCAATCTTTTGGGAATTTTGTTTAGTTACAGGACCACCTATGAGGCCTACATGATTCCTCACCTGTATATACTTCCTGAGGAATTGCAAAATCCTTCTTTCAGACTAGCTCAAGGTAATATATTATCCTGAACATAAACTGCTTTGGAATCCAGTCTCTTCAAGATAATTTGAGAAATTGTCAGTAGAAGATGTTTTTCTAACATGTGTAGAACAGGTACTGTTAGAGGAGGGTTCTTTATAGACTACAGTATATGTCTACCTGCCAGTCATACCAGTAACTGAAGCCTGAAACCAGGTTAATATAAAGTTATTATTCTTAGCTCTGGGCTCTGCATTCTTCTTATTGTACTAAGATAGTGTAGCTCAGAATAAAAATTCAAAGCTAAAATGAAGTTCCTTCCCTATTTTATTTAAATCAAAACTGGCTTATCTCAACAAGAGTCCTTCTTGTTATTCTTAAGTCTTCTGGCAGGAGATTTATTTCTCCCATGATAGTTCTCACATTCAGTAATGCTCCATACTATGTTTGTAGGCTGTTATATTGTTGCTTGCTTTTTGTATACGTAAACAATGTTGTAAACTGATTTCTGATATACCTCTGACTTGTTTGGCAGTTGCCCTTATGTCTTTCTATGTGTGAATTTGAAACATAACCAGCAGTTCTGATGGGATGCTTAAAGAATGAAGCATTAACAAATTTAGGTACATGGTGAGGGAAATATGAATGGTAAAAGTTGGCAAGTGTGAGTTTAGCAGATGATTCTCCAGGGTATCAAAGGATACATTTTGATTACCTTTGACCACATCATTTTAGTGTGTGTGTGTGTGTGTGTGTGTGTGTGTGTGTGTGTGTGTGTGTGTGTGTGTGTGTGTGTGTGTGTGTGTGTGTGTGTGTGTGTGTGCAGCTGCACTCTTCAGTGTGTTGGAGGAGGTTGTGGGTACATGACACAAAGAATATGACATAAAATCAGATGTTCTGATATTCTCAGGACACTTAGGATAAGTGAAAATATTCATTGATAACTTCTGTACTATGAACATCTCCAGTAGAGGCTGAGCTACACGTCTGGCAATCATGGGATTCATAAAAGGAACCATTTATCTGTCAGCATGGAGTAAGTGCGCCACATTTTGAAACAATTGCCCAGTAAGCAATAGCTCTGTTGCTATCCATTTCAGTAATGCAGTGAGCACTTCCAGTTATATACACTGACAGGAATGGGATGAAGCAGGAAGACCTCACGTGTACCCTATAAAGTTACAATGCTGTTACCAGGAGGATGAAGAAGCATGAATTCACATAACGGTTCAAAGTTTCTATGACTAGAATGTACAAAATTGGAAAATTACATCTGAATTTAATAAAAATCAAAAGTGATTTATTTCCCTCTGCATTCCTCTACTTTATTATCTAATATATTAACTTTGTGATGACTTCACCTTGTGGGTGTATAGAAAACTTTCTTGTAGCCAAAGTTCAGTTATCTCAAAACCATAAAGCCACAGTATGTGACTGGAATCAGTTTGATGGACAGCAGTCAAATACTTCTATTCTACAGTACCATAAAGCAATCCATGTATTGGGGGACTAGAGCAAGGCCCATAGCACAGCAAACAGTGATGTTGTACTGAGGAGGCCACAAAAAAGGCTGAAACATGCATGTCTACAGCTAGTGAGGTTTGGCTTGTACTGAGGAGGCCACAAAAAAGGCTGAAACATGCATGTCTACAGCTAGTGAGGTTTGGCTTGATTTGCATTAATGTACTCATTAAAACTGAAAACTCACAGTGGTGGTGCTGCGGTAGTGCTGTCGCCTGAAAGTAAGACGTTGTCCCGTTCGATTCTTAGCTAGTGTATCTTCTCTCTGGAGACATGCGTGAATGGGCCTACCTTCTTTGAAGGTTGTGCATCAGGGCTGGCAACTCGACACGTAAAAATCTACTGCCAATCATTAGCGGACCGGAGTTCCACTGTGGCGACCCCTAACCGGGAAAAAAGCCAAAAGACACAACAACAACTCATTAAAACTAAAAAAGTAAAATGTCATTGGCATTCAGAAGCCATGCAACTGAAACACCTTAAGGAGTTATTTGCATACATCTAATGGGTCTCCACTACAGGACGTTTAATGAATTACACAGTTAGTACTCTAGCTTGACTTGGTCTTCCTTGCAGTTTTTACAACACTGTTGTAAGGAGGGACAACTCTATTCATGGCCTTTTTGCTTTAGCAAGTTTGGAATAGTAACACTTTACTACAGTCGATTGCCTGATTTCATTTCTGTACTCTCAGGTATTTGCAAACTGATTGATTGAGTGATTGATTGATTGATTGATTGATTGATTGATTGATTGATTGATTGATTGAGTGATTTTGTGACACTCTCTGGAAATTTGTAAAAGAACTATAAAGAACTATGGGCCATGTCTAAGTCCAGAACTAGTCTAAAGTCTGTTTTTCTGGCTTTCCATTTGCTAATTGTAGAGAGTTAATGCATTGGAACTGGACTGCTGATGTCATAGGCTGGTTTATAAGATCTTAATAAATAGGCATTGAGTTTGTGTCAAGTAACTCTTGGCTCAGTTACAGTTGTTGGCAGCCTTTTTCTGTTTTGCATTTTAAGCTACTTCTTTTTATAGAATTTGGTTTGGTAACTTGCATTTATTTATTTATTTATTTTTTGTGATGTTTGTATATTCAGTTTTATGCAGAGCACATTTGGTTCCGATATTTCATATCTGCCATAATTTATATCCATTGTTGTACTCCATCTTTAGGGCTAAGCATTTAAATACAGGTGAAGCACTGGAGACACTGTATGCGTATGTTTTGTTTCTTTGAAACTTTGAACAGTTTAAATGGAGATCGCTGTACAGTGTGGAATGGGAAATTTACCGTTCTCTTCACTGTAGTATGATCTCGGAGTTGGTATATTTAATTAGCAGGTGGTGTGGGGGATGTATAAATGCAAAAAAATAGTTTTTATTTTTTTTTTATTGAAGTTTCGAACTTTCAAAACTTCAATGTTATGGTCTTGACCATATGAAGTTCAAAGTTTTGAAAAGTTTGAGCTTATATATATATATATATATATATATATATATATATATATATATATATATATATATATATATATTTATTTATGGGATCTGGACACATGCTCGACTAGCATATGTCCGAATCACAAAACATTGAACACACATACATGAAAGCGCTTAACATCGACAAGCACTTCTATGTATGTGTGCCTGTTTTGTAGATCGTACTACAGTGCGGGTAAGGGAAAATTCCCTTTTCCCCACTGTAGTGTGATCTCGGAGTGAGAATAATAAAGTAGGGGGGTGTTGGGGGGCACAGATTTGTTTTTTGAACTACACATACACGGAAGCACTTTTCAGTGTTAAGCGCTTTCATGTATGTAGGTTCGATGTTTTGTGATTCAGACATATGCTAGTCGAGCATGTGTCCTAGACCCACATATATATATATATATATATATATATATATATATATATATATATATATATATATATATATATATGTATATATATCTGTGTGTGTGTCTCTGTGTTACCAGCATCTGCCCTACTGATATCAATTATTTATATCTCTTTTTTATTTCCAGCTATTGCCATCACCTTCTTCACACCCCTAGTATTTGCAAGTGATGCCCTCTACCCTTTCTACTCAAAAAGAGCTAATGAGCATTGGAAGGTGAACTTTTTTACCAGTCTATGTTTTTATTGAAGGCTCGCTACTTCTTCATATACCTCTGTACCCTTACCTCAGCATCTGCTTAGTTGTTTTCCCCTGAAAGTTCCTTCTTTACACAGTAAATAGATTGTTGACCTCCTCTTCCCCCAATAGTTCCACTTCCATCCAGTTTTGTTTATAAAAGGGCTCGGTCCATTTTCCGTGATACCCCTCTGATAAATATGCCCAAAAACAGCCCCAGTAAAACAAGGCTTGTAGAGACTTTCCACCACTTCACCTCAGGTGTCCCTAGGTCATTAAAATTCTTAAGCTTATTCATGAAAAAAAAAAGAAATGACCTTCTGATGCTGCCCACCCTCCCCAGAGTTGGTTGCAGTAAGCCTGCAGTTTTTAGAATATAACTCTTGCCTTACTCATGAATGCATTTAAGGATTTAAACAAACCAACATAATTGGAAACATCCACACACTGCGGTGCTATTTCTGTGAAAGGCAAACAGGATATTTCTTCTTCCCAGGGATAAGTCTAACGTGGCAAAGTTGCACACATCAGAATTTGCTGTCTCTGCTGCAGCACTGAAGTAGGAGTCCAGCTCCTCAGCTAAAGGTCATGTATCCACTGAATGAACAGTACTGGCTAGTAATAATCTGTATTCTCAACCTTGCCTATGAGGGTGTTGCTGTATTGATGCAAATGTTACATTTCCACCAATATCTGCTTGATGCACACTGCACAGAAGGAGAGGAACAACAAAGCCCAACAAGGAGAATGAGGAGAAGCCCTTTTCCTTCTGGTTCCTTACTAATACAGTGCTTTACAAGGACTTCCTCAGCTTCCTTGACTGGGCTTGAAGTATATTAGCCTCCGGTTAGAGTACATAATTCCAAATCACAGCTAGCCGAGCTTGGGTTCCACTGAAATATCAGAATGCATGTGTTTGATTGTCCAGCTTCTGTAGGTAACAAGGCTGGATTTTGACTGGCCATCTTTTGCAAGGGCAGTGCTTTGCAGACTTTAAATAACTAGGGGGTTCCTCAGTTCTGTGCATTCACTGTTGAGCTGCTGACAACACTCTAGCCAGCAATATGGAAATGACAAACAAGAGGTTAAAGAAAAGAAGGAGAAAACCACAGCACCCTTTTCCATCAGATTTCTTTCTTATTCAGTTCACTAGAAGGGCCACATAAGTGTTGTAGGACAAGATCTGCAGTGTAACAGCCTCTGATAAGTGTAGAGTTGTCCATCTGCAAGCTACTTGAGGTTGAATTCCATTTCAGGATTCTTGTATGAGTTTTTTATTAACTGGTTTCTGCAGAGTCATATTATGGATATTGATTTGCCAATTTTAGCAGGAGCTGGGCCTTGCAGACTTTAAATAATCATGGGTTTGCTCTGTTTAGTGATCATCAGAGCCAGGCTGCTAAAATATCTTTAACACGCAATGCAGAGAAGACAAACCAGTGATTATAGAGGAGAAGACCAAAAGCCTTTTCCGTCTGGGTTCTTTTTGATTTAATACTCTACAATGAGTTGAATGGCTTCCTAGAACTGATTATCTCAGTTATTGATTGTACTTTTTGATCATTGTTATTGTTGCATTTCTTCTTTTAGTGATTGTCACTGACTGCTCTATTATGTCATTTAAAGATACTGTTTTACAGTACTGCAGTAGTTACTTTAGCAATAATCCAGGACTGTGTGTGTGTGTGTGTGTGTGTGTGTGTGTGTGTGTGTGTGTGTGTGTGTGTGTGTGTGTGTGTGTGTGTACTTTGGCTGGTGAAAAGCCCATATACTCGAACGTTATTTTCCTGAGATAAAAATAATGAAAACCGAAATACTGAACCATGCAGTTTTTCCCAGGGTAAGTAAACAGTTGCCCAGCATGGGTAAATATGCCCTCTTCCCCAGTAGTGTGATCCTAGAGTTGGTATATATAGTTAGGGGGTGTGTGGGGGGTGTAGCCCCCCATCTAGGTGGGTTTCAGATACTACAGTGTGTTTTCATGATGTTTTGGGCAAGTGTTTACTTGCCCTGGGAAAAATGCGAGGTTGGGGTTTTAGTTTTCATTATTTTTGTCTCACGAAAATAGCATTCAAGTATTTGGGATTTCGAGCATGCAAAGTAGATCTGTGTGTGATATAGGATTTACCTATGATTGCCATGGTTTGGTCACGACGGCAAAGTTCAAGGGATTAAAAAAAGCCAACCACTGGCATATCCTGTGTTAGCCATGCTCGGGAAGGGGGTAAATGCTATTATACAATGCCATTATTTAAAAAAAAAAGTCATCACTTATAAAGAATGCTATTGTATAAAAGTACATTTGTGCTCTTCTACTGTCTTCTGGTAGTTTGGGTCATCCAAGATATATAATACACATGCTATGTGGCTGTACAGTACATTGCTGCCTATTTCCTCCCCCCCCCTTTTTGGAAGTTTGCTGAGGTGTCTTTCATGAAGAGTATAAATGGTCCATGTAGAATGTTTGCCTCATATATGTAGTCACTAAATAATCAAGACATTTCTGTTTCAGGAAGTAAGAGGTTGCAATCTTCCAAACTGAGTAAGTAAGGACATGCACTGTCTATACTGTACTATGGCACTGCTGTAGTACTGTCATAGCCAGGGATTCAATGGACCTTGCCACAGATATCATGCTTTCATTCTGTGCAGCCAGTGATGCAATGACCTTAGTGTGTCTGCACTTCTGTCCTTCATGCGTCACACCTAGCTGGTATGCAACACAATCCATGGCATGGGCAAGTGCATGGATGTCAGACCTATGACATTGCTAGGAATGTTCATTTACCTGTAAAAGTAGACAGACACCCACTGACACATGTCCTTGCACACCAGCTACATACCTATATCTACTGCGATGGGCAGTATCGACATGCTGCTGGGAACTGTCAACATCACCAGCAGACTCAACATGGGACTGTGGTCCACAGGCCTCATCCTGTCCATCATCTGAGGTCCCCTCATTCAGAATGGCAGGTCATGTTTTCCTCCACATCTGAGGCTACAGCCACATCCACATGACTGTCACCATCTGGGCTGGACTGTATTACTAAAGCTGCATCATGTGTGCCAGGGGCCATGCTACCATACTGAGACGCATCAGATCCCACATTGAGATCAGTGGATGGGCTAATGGAGGATAAAGGCAGTTGACGTGCTAAAAGAAGAGCCAGATGACACAGGTCAGGAGAACTTGTTTACATCACATGCTGTATGTCATTGATGACATATGCCACATATATTGCACTACAGTGTTATAGATAATAATGACTTACCAGGAGGTCTTGTCTGTCTATGGGCCACAGAATCTATACAACAGGGAGTTAGCAATTATTTTACATATGCAATATACATGACATATGTGAGGAATTCAAGCATAACACACACCTGACATGGCCTCATGGGAAGATGGCACCAGAGGATGGGGTGAAATGCAAATGTTCTAAGGAAATAAAGGCATAATTCAGTATTATTAATTACATCTTTACCAGCATGGACCATTCCAACAGACTTAAAACATACAGCAGGTAATACATACACATATCAGTTGTTTGTGGCTGAGATTTTGATGGTGGCTATCCTGTGAAGGGATAAAAGGACACAGTATTTATGGAGGACAACAACAGAAATAACATCAATGACGTGTGAAAGAGAGGTAATAGCACCACTGACACCCTCCCTATGTGGTGACTTTGTGAGAAGTCTTGTGAATCCTGCAGTGGTAAAGTACAAACAAAGCAAACACAGTCTTGTAAGCAGCCACCGGCATAGTCACATGATGACATATGCTACAAAGTAACAGGGTCTGCTGATACTCACGTGATGTATGGTGCACCTGTTGGCCAGATATCCCTGTGTACAAAAACAGCAACATTAATTTCATACAACACAGTTATACTACATTGCTGCAGCCTGTGAACATTAGGAACCATGCCAGGTCTGTCTGTAGGTGCAAGTGCATGGATTGTGTCCAAAGAAAATGTACCTGTAGGTTACAATGTGAGGGAAATATCAGAATGACAGTAAACAGCACTGGCATGACAGGAAGCTGAGGCAATAACAGGTAATGGTCACAGTAATAGTATATGGAGGCACTCACCTGTTGTGCCCTGCTGTTGTGCAGAAGTGGATGGACCTGTGCAAATGAATGCAGACAACATTAAGCATGTTGGCTGCACTGTTATGTCTGTACTGTAGTTCTATGGCTACATGTCATTGCACTTACATTGGTCATCATCACCCTGCATTGACCCATGTGCATATGATGCAATTGTGCTGCTGCAACACAAAAATGACAATACATGAATGTCCATGCAATAGCAATACATACTGATTTACTCAATGTTAAAGAAAGTAACACATGCAAGTGCAGCCTGGAACACCTGCTTCTATACCACACCAGGTATGCGGTGCAACCCACTCCCAATATGCAGTGATGCAAGAAGCTGTGTTATCTCATTACAAGGTGTCAATCCTTTGACCTCCCATACTGGTGTACCCTGTTGGCTGCACGATGGATCATATCAGAGCAACACCAGTGACAGGCCTCCCAAGATCTATTGTGACCTCCCATAACATTAATCATGTTGTTGAGGTCATCCAGATTGCATTCCTCTATACTGTATTTCCTACCCATCCAAGGAGTCTCTGTCCATTTTGGGGTAGAGCATCTATTATAATTTAATTCTCCTGTAGGGAGAAATTGTTGCTCCTAGGTCTGTTTGCCATCTGAAAGACAGTAATATGCACATAGTTAGATTTAAGTGGGGGCTTACATATAGAGGTGATTATGTGGACAGCTTATGCCACAGTAAACCTTATGCAGTCATGCAGAATGCAAAATTCTAGGAAATAGTCCCTGTGGCACATAGTACTGTTATATATAAAATTTTGCATGAATACATAACACTCAGCACAGGAACATACATTGTGATATCTGTAGAGACTGTCTATAGGATTTGAACTCCTTACAGAGGACATCACAATAGTGGAAGGCCAAATGCAACAGCATTGTGCCACATGAGTCACAAAGTCTGCATGTATTTCACATTAAGATGCTACACATGACATATGTGTACAACCAAAATGTGTGATGGCTGTAGCTGTAATGCAACTGGACCTTAAACAGATAACCTATGTAAAAAAATCAGTCATATGAAATACTATACATGATGACCTTATAGCAACACAATCATTACTAAGCAGAGAATACCATCCAAATTAGCAGAGTATCTGAAAAGTATCAGTTGAGCAAGTTAACAGAAAGCATAGGAAAACCTCTGTATCCATGAGCAAGCCACAGACATTACCTGGCAAGCAGACATACTGTAAACACAGATCCATTATTGAGTCGGTAGTTCTAATACTTGTTTTAAGAAACATCAAAGAATAAATATCCATAACAGCAATATGAATGCATGCTACATAGCAAAAATAAAGATAATGTTGGAATCCATAATTTCCAGTACATGTATCAGAGTGCATCGACTCCCGAGCAATATATAAGGAAAATCTGTGAATCGATCAATATGTACTCTTTAGTTGTGCTATTTACCTCTGTATGTACAACTGCATATGGGAAAGGACTGCATGTTACTGATGCAGATGTAACCACCTGCATGCATACAGGACAGTCCCACACCCCCCAGTAAGTCACAAACATTTTTCATAAGGTACACATTTTTCCATAAATGTATCAATCTAACCATATACACATACTTTGATAAGGAGCAATATTAAGATAGGTCTATAAGGAGGTAAACATTTCTCAATGCAGCAATGCTAGGAAGTGCAAAATTACCTTTGCAGTTACTTTTGATTCAGGTGTAACTAACGTAAGACCAGCTTTGTGCATATGTCTTTTAAGTCCCATTTGTGCCATACAAAATTAATGAGAAATTCAGGGTTTTGGAATCCTATTTGCACATGCTTCCTGAGGCAACCCTCTCCTCTTACCTCTCAACACTCAGACTTGCGAGAGATGCACTTATATATCCAACTTGGAAGCCATGCAGCCTCCAGCCATGACTGGAATAGCTGGTCAAGAGGAGAAGGTCAACACTTGCACCACACCACATGGAACACATCACCCTCCGGAACACACACCAGCACTGCCTTCACATAAAAACACAAACCACACACCCTCTTTCATGCAGGCTCTCAATAAAAATCTACCCAAACAGCAGAGACCGCCAAGGCAGAAATGCACTCGACCACCACATCACAAGACTAATCACGAGACACATAACTCTCCTAAACAGTGTGCCACTCAACCAAAGCCCCCAAGGCAAAACACCATGCCCAACACATTAGTCATAGGTGACTTGATAGTGAAGCACACTGATGTCCCACTCAATAGGTTGAATAAGGAGAAAGTAACAGTCAGCTGCCTGTTAGGTGCCCGGATCCACCACATAACTCATGCACTCAGGTCCCTCAACAACAGGTACAAACATGACTCAGTCATTGTACATGTGGGTGTGAATGACCTGAGGCATACCTCCCTGGACTACATGAAAAGAGACATGGAGGAGCTCTCGGATTATGTAGCCCAGGCGGGTATGACCCTAGCCCTGAGCAGCATCCTTCCATCACCCAGAATGACACCACAGTACAAGCATAAAATGATTGATTTCAACAACTGGCTAAGTTTCTCGTGTCACTCTAAGGGGATCCAGTATCTGTCTGCCTGGGATGACATGACTGACAGACCTCAATGCTTTGCCAGAGATGGCCTGCATTTGTTATCCCTGGGCTTCCAGATACTGGCCAAGGCTCTTGCCACCCCTATAGTGACTTTTTAGGTGGTGTCCCAAAGACCAAATTACCACCATAACAGCTACAAACAAACGCAATCTGAGGGTCATGCTGCTCAGTGCTAGAAGTCTACATCTCAAAATGCACTCGCTGAAAGCACTCCTTAAAATGGAGAACACTGACATTTGTGCTGTAACAGAGTCCTGGTTCAAGGCAGCAGAAAGCATCCCTACACTACCAGGCTATAACTCTTTCCACACCTTTTGGCCCCAGAACTTGGACTGAAGCTCCAAAGGCAATGGTGTTTCCATATTCATAAAGGATGCACACACCTCCAGACTGGTAGCCCAACATAATGCATCAGAGATATTTCAGGTGCAGCTAACACTGGGTAAGACAGCAATTCAGATCATAGCCTGCTATAGGCCCCCAACCATGTCCCAAGACTCACACTTCACATTCCGAAGGACTCTGGAGAATATTAGGGTCCAACCTAACACTCTCATACTAGGCAACTTCAACTACCCCTCCATTAACTGGGAAAACTACTCGTGTACCAATACACTTGCCCAACATTTCCTGGAGTTCATTAATTCCCATGCCCTAGACCAGCTGGTTCTTACCCCCACTAGAGATAGCAACATCCTTGACCTGTTCATTACTAACATGGGTGATCATTGCTCTACACCAATAGTCAGCTCCTCCCTGTTTAAATCTGACCACAAACTAATCACCTTTGAAATCCACATCCCTCCCACCCCCCCACACCCCACAAAGGTAACCACCATGAAAAACTTCTCCAAACCTAACTTTGGGTTCCTAAAAACAGAGGTGGCTAACTTCACGGCACCCATGCAAATGGAGAATAGTTGCATGACTGACGAATCATACACCAATGCACTGTATGAACACGTACACAAATGCATGGATCTCGCCATACCCAACAGAACCAAGATGCTATCCTCCAAAAAAAGGAAGCCAATCTGGTGGTCCCCTGCCATAAACAAACTCTACAACAGAAGGAGAAAACTGATGCAGAATAAGGTGGTCCCAGGACTGGAAAAACTCCCTCATCAGCCTCAACAAAAAGTTGAGATCCCCTCATTAAATCCTCTAAAGCTAGCTATGAAAACAGAATTGCAGCAGATAGTAAAGACAACCACAAGGCCTTCTATAGTTATGTAACAAATCTTCATGGCAATACCCAGATTTTCTCTGAGCTACTGCACAATGGTACCTCCTATACCGAGCCAACAGATATTGCCAATATACTGGCCGACAGATTCAGTGCCAACTTTACCCCTCCCTCCAAGACACAATACCAGTAGATTGCCAGGCACCCAGTATTACTGCTGCACAGGTTAAAACAGCACCATCCAAGGCCAAGAATACAGCTTCTATGGGACCTGACAATATCCCTGGATGTGTTCTACATGAACTACAGAGTGAAATGGCATCGCACCTGTGTGCCCTGTTTAATCACAGCCTCACCTCAGGCTTTGTCCCTACCGAATGGCACACTGCTACAGTCATCCCTCTCCACAAAGGAGGAGCAACTACAGACCCTGGGAACTATCGCCCCATTAACGTGATGAGTCTGATATGCAAAGCTATGGAATGCATCATCATCATGGTCCTAGTGAACAAGGATATAGGGAATCTCCAAACTCTGGATCCCACACAGTTTGGTTTTGTGAAGGGTAGATCATGCCTGCTCAACTTGGTCGACGTCTTTGATTCAGTTACCAGACCTGTGGATGAAGGCAAGGTGGGTCATTCAGCCTACCTTGATCTGGCCAAGGCCTTTGATACTATTCCCCACTCAGGAATCATAGAAAAACTCACTAAGCTAGACATCAACCCCTATATCACTAGGTGGGTTGCAAACTGGCTCACAGAACCCACAGTGTGAAAGTAGTTGACTCCAAGTCAGACTGCCAACTAGTCACAAGTGCAGTCCCACAGGGTTCGGTCCTGGGTTCTCTCCTGTTTGGTATCTACTTCTCTGAAGTCCAGGCCAACATGAAGGGACTCTGGCTGACAAAGTTAGCAAATGATTGCAAGTTGGGAGCCATTATAAACTCCCCAAGTGATGTTGACATCCTACAGAATGGCTTCACTGAGACCAACGACTGGTGTCAGAACCATGGCCTTAAGCTCAATGCAAAAAAATGTGTCGTTATCCCCTTTGGGAAAAACCCAGTTCCCAAAAATTACCACATTGATGGTAGTCCACTGAATGCAGAAGGCATTATAAGAGATCTGGGAACACAGGTTGACAGCAACCTCTCTTTTGATCACCACATTGCCACTGTGGTCAAAAAGTTCTTCTATGTGGCACATCTCATTACTAAGGGTTTTGCATCCAGGAAGAAAGAGGTCATTGTCTCCCTCTACTCTTCCCTCATTAGGCCATTCATCAAGTACAATGCCCCATTTGGCATGCACCTCACAAGACACCTGCAACAACTGGAGGGGCCTCAAACGTACCTCACAAAGAGGATCCTAGGCCATAAACACTTGTCCTATATGGACAGACTCAAAAAACTCCAACTATTTTCTGTCTCATGTTGCCTACTTAGAGGTGATCTCTGCTTGACTTACAAAGCCATGTCAGAACCAGCTCTGTTAGAAATTATACATCTAAAGAAATCCCAATCCCTCCACACCACATGCTCCAGAGACCTCAACCTCATTACCACAATCAACACAAAGTACTGGAGGAACAGGTTCATAACCCAGAGAGTGCCCATGCTATGGAATCGACTTCCCATAGATGTCAAGCAGAGCACCTCTCTGACTCTCTTCATGAAAAATCTTAATGAGTGGATGGGAAATAAAAAATTAACTCCAGGGATAACTCCAGTGGCTCTTCTCAACAGAGGCACTGGGAACTAAAGTCGGGTGGCAAGATGCCGGGGTAATCCTATGGCTAGGCTTGTAAAGGCCCCAGGGTCATTAGCCTAGTACACACCTATGAACCTATGTCCTGGTAAATTCTCAAAATTCAGTGTATTAACCAATAGCTGTGCATTACAAAAAGGTGCTCCATGCAAGTACCCAATAGGTATCATTAAATGGGAACATATGTAGCACATGCCCGTTATCTTCCAATGATCTGATAACATAAGTGCCATTTTTAAATATTGATTTTGATACATTTAAAGATCAGACCATCACTACCTGTGAATGGAGTAGGACCTCAGTGAGAGAATGGTGTATTATTAACATCCTTAACATTATCATTGAGATGGCTAATTCCAACAGGCTTCAATGTATCCAGGTGCCCAACTGAACTGAGGATGAGACCATCCAGATGCTGACCATATACTCTGGAGTGGAGCATCACAAGACAGCCAGACCATGGAAATTCACGGTGATTGACATTTGGAACCTGACTGCAAGGGAGCACCAATGACATACGGGAATCTACCAGAATGGAGTACAGGTTTGTCACTGCAATGATGACCAGCATCAGAAGAATGCAGAGGAATTTCATAGGAGGGTCACTGAGGTGCAGAGACAGCCCATAGATGTCTACAGCAAGTGTCACAATCCTATATATACCTGAACATTCCTAAGGAATTCAGAGATATAGTTGTGGCCCAGATATATCAGATACATGCCTTTTAAAACCATTAAGTAACTGTTATGATAATTAGCTCATCTGAATAATTAAGAAGGCGAGGTGACTGTCCTCACTATGATTATGGGTTCTATTCCCATAGGGTTTATTTCTTTAATAATGTTTATCATATATGTAATATTGCACAATGAAATGTCAGAGATTCTGGCACCTGAAAGGCAACAGACTGTCACCCTATCCCTGTCCAAGTCCAGCCTTGTGAGTGGAGAAGACTTTTTTTTGCAGAGTGCTTAGGAGTACAAGACTGTCAGCAATCCACATAGACATATTCTTACCATTTTAGGAGGCTTTGGTACAGCTTTTGATTTCTTAACAGTCTCAGTGCATTACATTTCTTAATCTGATTTTGTTGAGAATGTAGTGAGGATTGGGTCAGGGTGTGTGTGTGATACTCTCTGTGCACGGTTTCATATGAGAAGGATGCCTCCAAATTAGTGAAATATTTATATGCCACAGACAGAGTTATTTGTGTTAAATAAGAGCTCATTATCAGGTGGCATAAGACAGTTCCTACATGGCCTGAGGACACCAACTACTAAGAGGCTGACATTGAAGAAAAGCAAACTGGCTGACCTTCCTTAATAACAAATGCTTTAACTATGAGATGGAGAAGTGCACACGTAAGACTTCACTCTTTGTAGGGATTAGGTTGGTAGGTTGTAATGTCACACTGTACAGGCTAAACCATTTGAAGGAGTAGAAAGTTTTGTGAGATAAGTGCACTGAGATGGGTATTCCTAGTTAGTAAGGGAAGGAAGGAATCAACTGGGGGGGGGGGGCTTGAGAGCTAGAGACGGCAACAGATCACTTTAGTTAAAGCATCTGTCCTGGTTCATGTGCCACTTGTCACTAACAACCAGTGCATATTCGTGGATAGAGCAGTGACTCAGTTTCACAAACAAAGACTAGCAGATATTGTCAATTAGTAGTACAGCATTAGCTCAAGGCATCAAATATCAACACATAACCCAGCTTGAAGGAAATCTACCCATGCTTGTGGAGGGTAAACTCATTTTTGGAGAATAGCATAGATACTAGACAACAGTCATATCAAATCACCTGCTTCTATGTAGGACATGTTATAATCCCAGATTTGCCCCACGTAGGATTGCAAATGTGCCAAAACTCTTAGAACTCAACAGCCAATAACAGTTAAACTTATAAGCTTTCTATAAACAATCAAAACTCTTAAACTAGCCTGGCTGTCTTTTCTTCTAGCACCACAGGAAAAAATAGGACTCATTTCTAACACTTCTTAATTTTAACACTTAAGCAGGAAAAATAAAGTGCTATTAACTGGAATTTGTCAAAATAAGAGCTTAAATCACTTAACCCAGTTGTTGCAGAGCCTAAAGGAGTACAATGGTACTTCTTCACTTGTGTTTCAAACACTTTTCTGATAAGAACCTCCAAAATCAAGATTAGAAACATTGTTTTCTCCTCCATGAAAATGAAAGTATAAATAACATAAAGATGTCTTACATTCACATCTCCTTCACCCCTCTTAAACAGTCATTTTTCAGACATCCCCCTGTTCAGACTTCAGCGAGTTATTTTCAGCGTTGAACATCTTATTTTCCATTATCATAAGACTAATGCAAAAAACATTAGACCAGGCCAAATGGTAAGTTATGAAATACTGCACAGCAGTTTAACACATGAAGCCTCAGAACAGAGGTCATAAACTTAAACTGTTATAAGGTAACGCTTGCCTCTGCCACTGATGCAGTAGGTTTGCATCAGTAGGCACAACAGTTTTGCAATATGGGTAGCCAACTTTTTAAGTCTTGCATAACTGATGATATAATTCATGCCTCTCAACTGTCCAGATTTTTGCAGAATGTCCAGATTTTTGCCCCATATTGAACAGTTTCTTGTAAAATTGTGGTTTTCTGGCAAATCACTAGCAAATAATTGAGGACTGAAGTTAAATATATAATATAATGGCAGACATTTTAGTTTAAGACTTCATATCCTTCAGAAAAGTCATACTAATGCAAAACCTGTTAGTCTATCAACTTTCTAGGTTTTTTAGAGGAATATTAAAAAAGTGTCCCTATTTTTGGGCCTTTGCCCATCTGTTATTTGCGGCTTTGTCCAGATTTCTTGCCTTAAGAGGTTGAGAGGTATAAACTATATCACTGAATACCTTCTGCTTAACAGTAACCAATGTGCCTTTATTTTGCATTATACATAGTATAAAAGTACACTGCACCCGTGCTCTGTTGTCTTTATTTTGCATTATACATAGTATAAAAGTGCACTGCACCCATGCTCTGTTGCCTTTATTCGGCATTATACATAGTATAAAAGTGCACTGCACCCGTGCTCTGTTTTCTTTATTTTGCATTATACATAGTATAAAAGTGTACTGCACACATGCTCTGTTTTCCAGGCAGTATGACAGCAGCAAACAAGTTGCATGGTGTTTCAGTAGCAGTCCTTATTCATATTCATCTACGTGTCTGTAGCAATGACAAATGCAGCCAGCAGGGCAAACAACTGTTAGGTTATATATATGGATGTATCTAAGTATGCATTTGTTTTTCTGTTCCTAAACTATCATTTTCAGTCTGTCAGTGAGTCCTAAGACATTTTTGATCATAACAGCTTTGATTTCACATAACTATCATGAGGCACAATAATTTCTCTGATTGACTAAGTGTTGGGGAATTTTCTCAATTATCCATCAGAACAAATTCTTTGCATAAGGTACTTTCAGCAGGAATTTTCTACCTTACTTTGTAGATTATGTAACATGACTGATTTACTCAGGTACTATTACAAATCACATACACATATATACAGAAAACTGCTTAAAAACTGAATCATAGAAGTGAAATGATCATGGCAGCTCTCATCTGGGACCTGAACCTAGACCTCCACCCACCGTACTGTCAGTTTCTCTACCAATGGAACAACAAGAGCCTCTGGTCAGATATGTATTGACTTTTCCCTTTAGAGCCTTATGCTTTCAGCAATGAATACCAACATGGTGATCAAAGTCAAACGTCAAACAGAGCACACACACACACACACACACACACACACACACACACACACACACGCACACACGCACACACACACACACACACACACACACACACACACACACACACACACACACACACACACACACACACACACACACATATGAATAGAGAAAAGTCCCTCTATTTAAGGACTATTTATAGAAGTGAAAAGATAATATTAGCTTGCATTTCGGACTTGAACCCAAGACCTTCAGCATACCATGCTAGTGTCACTGACAATGGACAGATAGGTGTTGCGTTTTCCCTCTAAAGTTGTATCCTTTCACATAAGAAATCTCCAGTATGGTGATCAAAGTACAAACATACACACAAACACAGAGAAAGCCTTCTGCTTAAAAACGATTAGAATCATAAAAGTGAAAAGGCAATATTAGCTCTCATTTGTCTTACTATTACTAGACCACCAAGAGTCACTGGACAGATACTTGCTGAGCTTTCCCTTTAGAACCTTTGCCTTTCAGCTAGGAATCCCCTAGTGTGCCGAACAGTCACAGCCCTTAAGGCTAAACAACACACCTGATACACTTGTAATAGGTGACTCTATCGTCAGGCACACTGACGTCCCGCTCATCAGACTGAACAAGGAGAAGGTCACGGTGAGCTGCCTGTCAGGCGCTAGGATCCCCAAGGCAAGTACAAATATGACTCAGTCATTGTCCATGCTGGTGTGAATGACCTGGGACGTACCTCCCTGGACTACATGAAAAGAGACATACAGGAGCTCTCTGTGCATGTGGCCCAGGCCGGTATGACCCTGACCTTGAGTCGCATCTTACCCTCACCAAGAATGATGCGACAATATGAAGACAAGATGATCAATTTCAACAATTGGCTTAAGTATTGGTGTCATTCAAAGGGGATCCAATGCCTGTCAGCCTGGGATGACATGCTCGACAAGCCACGATGTTTCGCTAGGGACGGCTTGCACCTGTCACCCCTGGGCTTTCGAATATTGGCAAAGGCTCTTGCTACCCCCATAGTGCCTTTTTTAGGCAAGGCTCAAATGACAAACCCACCTCCATAGGTATCACAAGGGATAAGAAACTAAGAGTAATGCTACTCAACGCCAGAAGTCTAAACCTCAAGATGCACGCACTCGAAACTCTCCTTAGCATGGAGAACATTGATATCTGTGCAGTAACAGAAACCTGGTTCAAGGCTCCCAAGAGCACCCCAGCACTACCAGGTTATACCTCATATCATGCTTTTCGGCCTCAAAACTTGGACCGACCCACAAAAGGAGGGGGAGTATCAATATTCGTCAAAGGTACCCTCACATCCAGGTTGGTGGCACAGCACGAAGCATCAGAGACTATCCATGTGCAACTAACAGTGGGTAAAACTGCCTTCCAGTTTATAGCCTGCTACAGACCACCCTCCCTAACCCAGGAACTCCACTTGGCCTTCCTGAGAACACTGGAAAATATGAAGGTCTCCCCAAACACCATTATATTGGGCGACTTCAACTACCCAAACATAGACTGGGAGCATTACTCTAGCTCCAACACCCTAGCCCAAAGGTTCCCAGAATTTATAAACTCAAATGCTATGGAACAACTTGCTACCACTCCCACAAGAGGGGAAAACATACTGGACCTGATCATCACCAGCATGGGGACTCTATGCTCCAGACCAGAAGTGTATCCCTCACTGGTAAGATCAGACCATAAACTAATCTCACTGGATATTCGCATCCCGACACCACCCCCTGCCCAGAAAACCACAGTGAAAAACTTCTCTAAAGCAAATTTCACACTCCTCAAAACTGAGGTGGAACCCTTCAAAGCCCCCGGGCCTGTGGAAAATACGGCCCAGACCGCAGAATCCTTTATAAACGCATTCTTTGAACACCTTCAGGAATGCATGGATCATGCGATCCCAAATAAAACCAAGACCCAATCCTCCAAAGGCAGACGTCCTGTCTGGTGGACCCCAGCCATAAACAAACTATACAATAGAAGGAGGAAGCTACTAAATGATAGAGCAAAATTCCAAAAAGGGAAGGCATCTCTGATCAGTATTAGCAAAATACTATGGGCACTCATAAAATCGTCTAAGGCCAGCTTCGAGAGAAAAATTGCAGAGGACACTAAGAATAATCACAAGGCTTTCTTTAGTTATGTTAGGAACCTGGGTGGTAATTCTCAGATATGCTTAGAATTAGTCCAAAATGACAAACAAATACACCGAACCCACAGACATTGCCAACATTCTAGCTGACAGGTTCAGCGCAAACTCCCCCCCCCCCACCAAAAGGGAAAATATCTATCCCAGCAGAGTGCTGCCCCCCCTGACATCTCAGATGCTCAGGTAAGAGCCGCCCTCTCCAAAGCAAAAAACACAGCATCACTGGGACCAGACGGTGTCCCGGGCTGCGTCCTACATGAACTCCAAGAAGAGCTAAACCCAAACATAAAACTACTATTCAATCTCAGCCTTACTACAGGATATGTACCCAAAGAGTGGCGTACAGCAACTGTGGCCCCTCTCCACAAAGGTGGTGCCTCAACGGATCCTGGAAACTATCACCCCATAAGCCTGACTAGATTGGTCTGCAAAGCTATGGAAAGGATCATCATGGACCTCATAAATAAAGATATTGGGGACCTACAGACACTGGATCCTACCCAGTTTGGCTTTGTTAAGGGCAGATCCTGCCTCTTAAACCTGGTTGATTTCTTTGAAACAGTAACCAAGGCCATTGACGAGGGGAAGGTGGTCCACACAGCCTACCTGGACCTCGCAAAAGCCTTCGATGCTATACCTCACTCGGGCATTATAGATAAGCTCACCAGCTTAAATATAAACCCCTATGTCACTAGATGGGTTGCAAACTGGCTCAAGGACAGAACCCACATGGTTAGAATTGCTGGAGCCATGTCAGACTCCAAACCAGTTACAAGTGGCGTACCACAAGGCTCAGTCCTGGGACCTCTCTTGTTCGGTATATATTTCTCGGAGGTACAGGCCAACACAGAAGGACTGTGGCTGACCAAGTTCGCAGATGACTGCAAACTAGGCGCCATAATCGACTCTCCAGCCGACACAAGCATCCTCCAAAAGGGCCTCATAGAAACAGACAACTGGTGCCAGAGCCATGGCCTCAAGCTAAACGCCAAAAAGTGTATAGTCATCCCCTTTGGCAAAAACAAAGTGCCCACAAATTACCACATAGGTGGTAATCCATTAAGTACGGAAGAAGTAATTAGGGACCTGGGGACCCAAGTTGATAGCAATCTCTCATTTGACAACCACATGGCCAAAGTGGTTAGAAAAACATTTTATGTAGCCCACATAATCATGTAGGGATTCACATCTAGATCAGGGGAGGTCATCGTGCCTCTTTACTCATCCCTCATCAGGCCCATAATTGAGTACAATGCCCCTTTTGGGATGTACCTTACCAGACACCTGCAGCAACTGGAAAGACCCCAAAAGTACCTCACCAGGAGGATCAAAGGGCTCAAACAGATGCCATATGCTACCCGGTTAAAGAAACTCCAGCTCTACTCAGTGGCATACCACCTGTTCAGAGGCGATCTGTGCCTGACGTATAAAGCTATGTCCAA
The DNA here is from genome assembly GCF_019279795.1 of Protopterus annectens. Classification (NCBI taxonomy): domain Eukaryota; kingdom Metazoa; phylum Chordata; order Ceratodontiformes; family Protopteridae; genus Protopterus; species Protopterus annectens. The sequence continues at coordinate 584,644,356 of NC_056728.1, forward strand.
CCCGGAATTAATGGACATGCTGCACCTCAGAAAATCCAAATCCCATCAAGCTACATGCTCGAGAGAGTTGAACCTCAGCACTGAAATAAATAGGACATGTTGGAGGGACAGATTCATAACCCAGAGGCTCCCTTCACTCTGGAATAAAATCCCAGTCCAGGTTAGGCAGAGTCCCTCATTGACTCTCTTCAAGAGGAATCTTGATGAGTGGATGGGAGATCGTAGGTTTACCCCGGGTATCACTTCTGTGTCACTGTTAGACAGAGGCACAGTATACTAACCTCAAAAAAGGGCATAGCAAAATAAATTTAAAATGGGTGGCGAAAGCCAAACACATTCTGGCTAGGCTTATAAATGCCCTAGGGCAGATAGCCAAGTATGAACCTATGAACCTATGGTCATTTACAATTAGGTATTAAATCAATGTCTAAAATTTGGACAGCTATGAACAAAATAAATGCCACAGGCATTGACATCCTGTGGGCATGCAGGCAACCTTTATGGAGTCTTGTCTGTCTATTGCTGCCAGTTCAGTGCAAATGTAAAAGAGTCAATGTAGAATGACAGAGTAAAAATCCAAGTTCATTACGAGAACGTGGATGTTTTTAGAGTCCCTTTTAGAAAAAATGACCCATGTCTTCTAGATTTGGGAGAAGGCATGCAAGGAAAAGATCCACATTTACTTCTTAGAATCTATCACATAACTGCATATAAGTGAAGTTACTGAAATTAAAAAAAAATACTTTGATTACAATGGGGCTTAAAACCTTGCAGTATTTAGAACCTTAGGCAATAAAAATGAAATTCCTAATCTGTCAAGGAAATAAGCTCTGTTTACAGCATTCCAGAACTATAGTGTGATTCCTACTGTTTCACTGCAAAGTTAACCTTCTGCAGCATTATTAAGATTAGAGGAAGATGTTACCAGGAAAGGCAGTTAAGGATGTGAAACTTAATACCCAATACTGGGAGATACTGGGTGAAGACAAGGATAAATTCATTTCTCCACAAGAATAACATTCTTTATTTAAAACATATAGTATTTCTTGAGTTAGGGGACAGGGTATGAGTCTAAAATTTCTGCCTTCATGACAAAGCACTTAAAAGCCAACAAAAGAAATAAGCTATCTAGAAATCTACATGCATATAAACAGGTGAGGAGTATGTCCTTCTAGTCTTATGTTTGCTGGAAATTTTTTCTCATATAACTGAAGTTATGAAAAACATGCACTATTGTATGATTTATAGTTTACGTAAATCATCTTTGCTCAACTTCCTGTTTCCAAAATTGTGGGAGTGTTGTTTTCCATCAGTTCAAATTCGTACAGCACAGTTGTGTACCTCTGAGATCCACTTTGCCATTATCCAGTGGCCCTCTAGACATTGTGTTGGAATGAGTACCATAGTGTGGAGAGGTTGCAACATCCCCCCAGTGCAATAGTAGAGCATATATCCTCCCAGACCATATGTGTGTGTGTGTATGTGTGTGTGTGTGTGTGTGTGTGTGTGTGTGTGTGTGAGTGTGTGTGTGTGTGTGTGTGTGTGTGTGTGTGTGTGTGTGTGTGTGTGTGTGTGTGTGTGTGTGTGTGTGTGTATGTGTGTGAGTCTATGTCTATCTATCTATCTACTATCTATCCTTTGTCAGTTGTTAGCAAAATCAAATGCTAGTCTGCAGCAGTGACAAACAGTGAACCTGATGATGGTCCAGGCAACCCAACAGTTTGACTGGAATCTCAGACAATTGCTGGTTCAAACACAGAACAAAGGGCATATCTATCAGGGGGAGGAGGGTAGTGCACATGCCCAGTGGCACATGTGCATTGGTTGGATTTCCTTAGGGGAAAATGGAGATGCCTTGCAGTGACTCCTGTGGGTGTAGAGGCATACCTGCTGATGTCAGCCCTTTGTGGAAGATAGACACAGTTAACCACTGATGGCTACAGGACATCCCACCCACAAATTGTCAATGGATGGGTGCAGGGGAAAGGTATACATCAGCAAAAAACCAAAACCACCCCGATGGCTACCTGTGGAAGTATTCATGTAAAGGGTGCAATTTATACCTGCTAGCGTCCCCAGGTGACTCTTGTCTTTGTGATCCTGGTAATGGTGGGCTCAATTTGCTGGGGGGGGGGGGGCTAATGACTGCCAAGTAGTGTGAGCAAAGGGTTCCACCAGAAATAAATAAACTGCCAACTGTCATACCCTATCAAATCATTATTTCTTTGAGCATTTTTCAATTTAACAGTGCAGATGGACTATAATTGTACTGATATGGAGCATAAGGGTTTCAGGATATTGTTAGAGAGGGGATTTATTTTGTGTTTTGGAATCCATCAGGTTACTTCTGCATTGGGCACAATTCTATGTAATCACAGAACAATGCTGTAAGGGTAATTTCCTGTTATCTTCACTGTTCTGTGATCTCAGATTTAGTACATTTTCAGATGTACAAGAGAAGAGCGCATAACCACTCACATGGGTGTGCAGGGGGATTGCTCCCCTTCAAAAACACTTACTTTAGGCTTTTCGTACACTGCATCCCATGAAATTGTTATAATTGTTTATATATATATATATATATATATATATATATATATATATATATATACCACACACACACACACACACACATCATTTTTTGCAGGGAAGCCTCCCTCCTACTCCCTTCTAATTACATATAACAATTCTGAGATTGTAAAACAGTGGGGGAAAGGTAAATTCCAACTCCTCACTATATAGTGATCCTGTACACAAAGCAACAGGTATCCATGGATTAACTGGCAATTCGATAAAACAAACCACCAAAGAAAACATTTGATTGAAAAAACAAATGGTCAAACCCACTGTATTCATAGATATATAGTTATATACAGATATAGTCCACTAAGTGTGTGTAAATATTTATTCAGTGTGTATATGTATTTATCTGTATCTATATATATATCATTTTCTATATCTAGGTATAGATATACGTATACATATAGATTATATAAATGCACATATAGATATAAACAAAAATCTAAGTGTGTGTGTGTGTGTGTGTGTGTGTGTGTGTGTGTGTGTGCGTGTGTTTGTGTGTGTGATTTATTGTTTGCTTCCCTATGGAAACTTTGACTAACTGCTGCTTACAGGTACCTCTCCATCAAAATATTATTCTTCCATTCGGACTGAGCACTTTGCCTCCAGTCTATGGGATTAGTTTATGGACACAACATCCAAATATCCATCAATGGGGGACACAGATGGGAATGAGGCTTGTCAGTACAGAATAATCCACATTGTACAAGGTCTTTTTGCTATACCTTTGTTGTCTGATAGAGAGCCTGACATAAAGTAGCATAAATATGCATGTATATATGTGCAATTCAAGTATACTTTCTTTTCTCATTATTATGCACTTATGGCCTTCTGTCTGCAGCAGTACTCTCTGGTCACCAGCAGAAAGTGATACTGTTATGTGCAGTCCTTTCCCCCAGGATAAGGGAACTGACCTTTGGGAACTCAAGCTTAATGCCTGGCTGTGGGTCTGGCTTCTGAGGTCACTAATCATACTCATACTGCTACTGCCACAGCTGGATGCCCAGTTCCTGCTCCAAAGAGTCATGAGCATGTGTGTTTTGTGTGTGCATGTGTATAAGTTTGTGTGTACTTTCAGCTCTATCTGGTTGCAGAGTGGGTAATATGTCTATCAATATTTAGGCCATTGTTTTTGTGACATCTGCATTCCCCCTTCCAAACATTTATTTGCATAGTACCCTGTAAGGTTTAATCATTTACAAAATGTTGCTAATTCAGATACAACTTGATTCTGTGAAGCAAAGCAGCTAGAAACAAAATGTAACCCTTTTTGAAATAATTTCACATCAGTGTCACTTAAAGACACATTAGATACATTAATAATTATAGCACTGATCTTAATAAATTCTGAGATCTTTTTGTACACAGGTCAGAGATAGTTTTATCAACCAGAGGAGAAGTTGTGGACATTAATAAAGAGTTGAAGGATATTATTTGGGGGAAGAGTCAAGTTGGATAAGCTGATCCCAGAAACGGAACAAGGAGGTTTAAGATTACTTGATTTGAATGGAAACTTTAGAGCTTCACATGTAAGGCTGTTATACATAGCACAAGGAGAAAGCTACAATTCGAAGTGGAAAGAGATAATTAACTGGGGTGGGAGTAATTCAAGAAATAAGGAAATAATGGGTTCTCCAACACAGATCCTAAAGGAGAACAGCAGTCATACAGAGTATTATATTCATAAAGTATACTAAGAGCTCCGCCAATACAGGAATGGAGAAAGAGTCTTTGGATAGGGATGGCTGCAATCAGGGGTACACAGAATAGACAAGAGGGGGCTACAATTTACTGGGGGAAATTGGCAAAGGAACCAAGCTATTGGGAACAAATAATTAGAGAAGGAGAGGTGGAGAAGAGGCCAAGAAGACATTTGGATTGCAGGCTAGTGACTGCGTTCCCTATCAGGGATTAATAACAGAATAGACAGGGAAATGGATAGGGGAGTCCTAAATGAAATACCTGCACCGGCTGAGTTTTTAATTGAATGCACAACAGAAGTTGCTGTTAAAAAATGGATAATTAGGGCATATAAGCTACTGCATGATAACTATAGGAACCCATCAGAAGAGGTCAGAAAAGACTGGAAAGAGATCAGATATGCAATTCCCAAAGAAACAATGGAAGGAGTATGGCTGCCAGATATGCAGCAAAGTCTAGTGGATTTAGAATTTTTTGCCTGGAAGTGTTTGCATAGATACTTTTATACCCCAGACAAGCTCTAAAGATTTTTTTCCTTGGATAGAGTGCAAATGTTGGAGGTGTGATGGAGAAAAAAGAGGTAACTGAGAAACCTTTGTTTGGGGACTGTAATAAGTTGGCAAACTTTAAAAGAATCTATACAGAGTAGTCTTTCAGAAATGCTGGGTGAGTAAATGAGTGTAACTAATGCATTTTTTGAGATGGGATACAGCATATGAATTGCCTAGACACAGTAAAGCCTTGTGAAGTCTGATGGCTGCCAAAAAACAATTACTAGAAAATGGAACTTAAAATCTAAACTAAATATACTTGAAACAGTGAATATTGTAACAGAAATAAAAGAATTGGAAGTGGGATCTTTAGAAAAGGGTAGGGTTAAATTATACAGAACAAATGGAAACTGTGGAAACAATGCATGCAAAAAATATGTTTTGGAGGAATTAGATTTAAGAGAAGGCAGGAATTGAATAATTTATGTAATGTTACTTAGATTATACTTGATATATACTATGTGTTGTATAACTTCTGTAAACATGAACTTGTTACTATGGTTTGATTACTTTTATATGAATGTAAGTTTGCCTATGTCACAAGTGATAATTCAATAAAGGTGTTAAAAATGTAAAAATAAATAAACAAATAATCTCTGAGATCTTTTAGAAGTTCCTGTCTTATGCACTTGATTTTAATAAAAACAGATTCTCTTGCCATGTGTGAAAGACCTTTCTGATTTACTGAGACAGAAACTGTATCAAATGAGGAATCAGGGGAGGAAATACCATCTAATAAAAAGACACCTAGTTCTTTATTGGCCACGGATGGTGCAGGAATGACAGAAAGCACTGATTATGTAGGTTTTGTAGATTATTAAACCTCAGAATGTACTATGCAAATAAATGCTTGAAAGCAGGAATACAATCTGAATTTCGTATTGTACCCTTTTCTTTTAACTCTTCTACCTTTCGATCAATGTCTAACTCTAAGGTGAGGTTGTTTCAAGAAATGGTGATTAAAGATTTCAATTTTATGTCTTACTATTTTTAAGAACTATGGCAATAATCGGATGCAAGATGAAAAAATGTTCTTTACAAAATTTGAACTCTAGTACTGATATTCTTATCACTCAAGCTAACAAAGAGGATGGGATTGTGGTTTATGATGACGCATCCTATAATAATGAAGTTTGATCACAAATGAATGACCACCATTTTAATCTGAAACTGCCAACAGTCCCATGGATGGTTTTAAACTTGAAACAGATGTAGTTTGAAATACTGGGAGATACATGGGCTTATTTTAATAACTTTGAGCTTACATTTAGTTATTTTTAACCTTCAACACCAGTATTTTTATTATTTATTTATTTATTTATTGACATTTGTTTACCGGGTTGGTCCAACTGGGCTTGTGGCCCATTTTCAGTGGGGACCCGAGAAGAAAAGCTCCAGTTACAAACAATTTTTTAGTATATAAAAATTTCACAATCAAAGAATTACAGAAATTTGAAATACAACAAGTCTAAGATACAACGTAGGAAGCATGGATATAGGAATATACACCTAGGATTATTTACAAGATAAATATAGATTAATAAAAAAAATTTAATTCCTTCAGTATTATTGAATGTGTTTAGCAGGGAAACCACCTTGTGGGTTACTAGGTGAATTGGGGATATATTATTTTACAACGAAATACAGGGATAAGTTGGGTTATGTTGGGTCGTGACAGAGGCAAGTTTTGGTGTTAAGTAGATGAAGTTTGAGTTCTCTTTTAAAGTGTGATGGGTGGGTGATGGAATGTATGTATAGGGGCAGTTTTGTTCCAAGCTTGGGCAACAGAACATTTATATAGCAGTTTACCTACATTTTTCTTTGGTTGGTAGATATCCAGAAGTTGCTGGTTAGAGGTGCGGAGGGTTCGAGGCGAAGTGTAGGTGGAAACTATGGATGAGAGAGCTTGGCAGGAAGAAGGTTTGTACAGAATATAGTTCTTGCCTAAGATACATAGGAATGCTTGCAACTCCCCACGAAGACCAATAGTTTCACGGAGAAGCCCGTATGGCACAGATAAGTTATTTTTTGGGGAGAATGTTTTAAATCTTTGCTCACCTATATGCCTGTGGCAGCAGGGGTAAGTGTAGGGTTGAAGTACAGATGGTCTTGGGTTCTAGTACAGGCTGTGCAACCTTTGTTTAAAACACCAGGCAGAAATATCCTCCACGAAGCTCCTCCTTGATCGATCCTGAAGTGATAATACTCTTCAACCTAGCATTACAGACAGTTAGACCACCCTTGTTTCTTTTGCCAGCCTTGTTGACTTGGATATCTTGAGACAGTGTAGCAATTGAAACCAAACGACAGGCTAGGAAACAAAAACATTGTAATAAAATAAAAAACGTTTATTGTAAATATGAAGCGCTTTTCGTCGCCCATAATGAGGCAACTTCTTCAGATAACAAATTATTGTTATTTAGAAAATATGTATGTATTTCTAGTTTAACAACAGTTTAAACTGTATACATGAACTACATTTTTATAGACTATTTATATATATATTTTTTTACTCAAGAGTATAGTTAATGCATCAGATAATGGATGTTATTACAATTATTTATATATATTTGTTTAAAAAGTTGATTTGATTAGTTATTTAGATGTGCTTGACAAAGTTTGTATAAGCAGTTCGTTATGAACTTACTGTTTTATTTAATTACAAGTAGGTAGCTGTGAGAATTAAAGTTTCTATGTTTCAGCAAGATGTACTTATAAACCTTGTTGGCACTACTTTTTGCAGCATTGATACAATGTTTCTTTTAATCACATGATTAAATCAGTTTATAAAAATGGTGGTGCTGGAATAATTTGTTATCTGAAGAAGTTGCCTCACTGTGGGCGACGAAAAGCGCTTCATATTTACAATAAACATTTTTTATTTTATTACGTTGTTTTTGTTTCCTAGCCTGTCGTTTGGTTGTTTTAGTATCATCTTCATTAGTTTGTTTTTTGTTTTGTTTATATGGCTTCTGGGAGCAACAATATTATGAACAGTCCCACCCTGTTCGAGCCTACTCAGTCACAATCGAACCAACTTAACCTAACAGCTTTAATTCAAGCTCTATCCCAACGAGTTGATGCCTTATCTGTGCGTCTGGGTACACAGCTACCTAATGTAACTTTGCCTTCAAGTGCACCAACTAGTAACTTGAGTTTTATTCCACCGGGTCAACAACTACCTTGTATGAATTCTAGTTCACCAGCTCATATTGCAGTTACTGGTTCCGGTACTCCTACAACAATTGTAAGGAGAGATTCAGCTAATGGTAACACTGACGTTGTCACAGGAGCACATGAGTCAAGTGGTCCTCATAACCATACACCAGAAATTGGTCATGGCACTGCCGGGCTTAATGGTACAGTACAACTTGAAGAATGGATTCTCGATACGAGTAAGCTGAAATTTAGACAGTGTACAAATGAAGGGCAACAAGCCGACAATGCTATTCATTCACAGGTTGGTGTTTCCTCTTTATCTGATCAGCTGAAACTATTAGACCTAAAATTGGTCAAAATTAAAAAACTTCAACTCGAAATTAATTATTTTCAAGAGTGTTTAAAGGAACGTATTGTTCCTAAAGGTTTAAGACACCATTTGTATCCATCAGGCCTTATAGCTGATTCAGTGTTCCACCTGGAGTTAAACACTTTATTTGATCAACAATGCTTTGCGTTAATGGAACTTATGATTAAACATTACGCCATCCAGATAACAGCTTTATCCAAAGAAGTTGTAGACATTAACTCTGTTATTACTTCTCATATTGATTTTCTTAGGTACAAATATGAGTATGAAAGAAGTTTTGTTACCATTGATCAATTATAGGACAGGCTGCGTGTTAACAAAAGTAAAAAAATGAACAGAGACCGTATAGCCTATAACAACGGGTTAGCGTACCCAAAGCCTGCTATTAGCCAAGTTGGTGCAGCAATTTTACACGGCAACAGTAGCTTGTCTGACAATGGCGAAAATAGTTCCAATCATGTTGAAAATGCATCAAATCATGCTCTGGGAACTAGTGATTCTAATTCTAGTTCCATGTTACCTTCTCAGAACAAATGGTCTAACCGACTTCGATTCAACAATAAGAATTCCAATAATCAAGAATTGGATAATTCGATTAATAATAATTATGCGAACAGACCTAACTTTCACAATGATAATCGTTTGAGTGCAATACCAAAAAAACCTTACAACAGTTTTCAACAACAACAACAGAATCAAAAAAACAAACAGCGTCCGTACAACAAATCCAGGAGATAACCCTTGACCGGCAACAACATGTTGCCATTGTAAAAAAATAAAGCAGGATATTTCAATATTTTTAATTATTCTTGTATTGACATTAATCCAGCTTTAGTGGAACTTTTTGCAAAGGGTAATACGTTTGTACCTTATCAACAGATGAATATTGTTTAGACTGTTAAAGATTTAAAACTGTTTGTTAGGAAACTTAATTTAAACTTTTTGTTAGGCAACTCTGATCATGAAACTCAGCATTTCAGAGTAGCCAGTGAGTACAACCCCCCTTTACATCCTGTATTGAATTTGTTTGAAACTATTACAGAATTAGGTTTAAGACATCTAGCGAATAATTGTAATAGACTGTTTTATACTAATTCACAAGTAACTAATATTACTCGTGATGAAACCATTTCTCTCAACATTTTTAAGGCACTTAATGTGAGAGCAATAAAACCAGATAAAGGGGGCGGCCTAGCCATTTTTGACCTGTCTGACTACCAAAATCGAGTCCATGAGATTTTAGATAGTAATACATACGACAAGGTGACTATTAATGAAGTTAATATCGCTTACAGCCGTATTAAAGGCTATATCAATGATTTGTTTATAGAGGGGTTTATTGACGCCAACTTGTATAATTATATGACTATAACTTGGCCAAAAATCCCTGTTTTATTTGCAATACCAACAATTCATAAGAATATTTTTAATCCACCTTTCCGACCTCTTATTGATGGTCGAAATTCAATTACTTATTCTTGTGCAAAAGTAGTAGATCATATTTTAAAAAGAAACATTTGTTAATGGAGGCACAGGTATGCAAAGACTCCGGGACATTTTTGAAAAATATAAATGACATTTCTTTTGACAACGATGTTAACTTCATTACTATAGATGTAGTTGATCTTTATACATCTATTCCGCACCTTGAAGGTGTAGAATGGGTTGACTTATTTCTTGTTAAAAAAGGAGCCAGAAGAGAAGAAACCCATCTAGTAACAACTTTACTAGACATCATTCTTACTAATAATTATTTTTCTTTTTACAATGAGCTTTTCTTACAGAAATGCGGGGTAGCAATGGGCTCCCCTTGTGGAGCAAGCTTTGCTAACACCGTTATGGTGTACTGGGAAAAGATCTATATCTTTGAACATACAGAATGGATGTCTAGAATTATGTACTACACGTGTTTCCTTGACGACATATTTATTTTATTTCGAGGGAATTTTGATTTGGCTACTAATTTTCTTGATTACCTTAATAATATAACAAGTTTTTTTAAGTTTACTTTTAATTTTCAAGAAGAGAGTATTGGCTACCTAGAAGTTAAATTAGTCAAAGATGTAGCCAGTAATAGATATATTTAAAAAATTGTCAGGAAAAATACTTTTTGTAATTCTTATTTGCATTACAGTAGCTCACATCCACAATCACAAAAATGAGCTATTATTAAAGGTCAAATGATTAGAGCCGCCAGAATAGTTTCACTGTTTAGCGATTTTGATACAGAGTGTAATTTTTTAGAGGCTATGTTCCAACAGAGGGGTTATCCATTAGTCTTAATTAGAACATTATCAAGTGAAGTTAGGATTAAAAGAGAAAATGGCCTTATTACACCGATTCTTAGAACAGGCCAACCTATGTCTAACACAAGTTCACCTTTTTATTCTTCTTTTTTAGACAATGTTATTGACATAGAAAGTAAAACTGAAGCACGATGTGTTGAAACAACAAATAATGATAGAGCCACGAGTTTCGACTGTAGCTTTATCACCACTTTCAACTCTGAAAGTACCATTATAAGATAAATCTTATATAAAAACTGGGAACTTTTAAAACATGACAAAAGTTTATTTACAAAATTTAATGATTACCCTAAAATTATTTTTAGGAGGGGTAAAAATTAAAAAAATATTCTTGAGTCACACAAATATAAAGATTTCAATAAAAAGGTGGGAACGTTCACTTGTGGTTGTTGTAACATGTGCAAACATGTAGCTATAGGTACTAAATTCACCATTAATGATAAACAGTATTATACAAAGTTTAAGGTGAATTGTAATTCTAAACTAGTAGTTTATTTAGCTTCCTGTACACTTTGCAAGGCATTTTACATAGGTAAAACAGAACGTCGTTTCCAAGACAGGATATATGAACACACTTATGCAATTGCTACTAGTAAAATAGAAAACGCATTAGCAAAGCACATTATGTCACATGTAGGCCACAGCTTTAAGTTTAGGATAATTGACCAAATACAACATGACATCAGAGCGGGTCCAATTAACTTGCTGTTGGAAGAATGTGAACTGTCATGGCAAATTAGAACTAATGCATTTATTCAGCCAGGGTTGAACGAACATTGTAATATAGCATGCCTTCTTAAACGCAAGAGCCTTAACAGATAGGCTTTTATATACAATATGTAGTTTGGCATTTATTTATATATTTATATAATTTTATATAATGTTTTTGTTATTTAGAAAATATGTATATATTTCTAGTTTAACAACAGTTTAAACTGTATACATGAAATACATTTTTATAGACTATTTATATATATATATTTTTACTCAAGAGTATAGTTAATGCATCAGATAATGGATGTTATTACAATTATTTATATATGTTTGTTTAAAAAGTTGATTTGATTAGTTATTTAGATCTGCTTGACAAAGTTTGTATAAGCAGTTCGTTATGAACTTACTGTTTTATTTAATTACAAGTAGGTAGCTGTGAGAATTAAAGTTTCTATGTTTCAACAAGATGTACTCATAAACCTTGTTGGCACTACTTTTTGCAGCATTGATACAATGTTTCTTTTAATCACATGATTAGATCAGTTTATAAAAATGGTGGTGCTGGAATAATTTGTTATCTGAAGAAGTTGCCTCATTGTGGGCGACGAAAAGCACTTCATATTTACAATAAATGTTTTTTATTTTATTACGTTGTTTTTGTTTCCTAGCCTGTCGTTTGGTTGTTTTAGTATCATCTTCATTAGTTTCTTTTTTGTTTACAGTGTAGCAATTGCCTCATGTACACCGACAACCCTCTTCTAATAGCTCACTCTAGTACAGAGTGCGAGAGATGTATCTACACCAAGAATCTTGAATCCATACTCTCTCATACTCAAAACTGTAACATGAAAGAGGTTGTCAACCCACCCACCACTACACATGAACATAGTTCCGCTACTCACACACAAAGTATGCAACTAATACAAAAATCAACATACATGGAGGTTCTCTCAAAAACCCTATTGAGACACCAGAGACCTCCAAAATACAAGACTGCTACAACTAACATAGTTCCTACAGCACCCATGACACATAGCAATGTCAGTGTCTAACCTATCAAGCCCATAAGGTGTAACACTAAAAAAACAAATTTTCTACTCATTGGAGACTCAATTGTAAGACACACTGATGTCCCACTCACCAGGCTGGACAAGAAGAAAGTCAGGGTCAGCTGGCCGGTGCCAGGATTCATCAGATCATGCATGCACTAAGGTCACTCAGCAACAAGTAAAATTATGACTCTGTCATAGTTCATTTTGGAGTGAACAACGTAAGATGTACCTCACTGGACTATATGAAGAGAGACATGATTGAGCTCTCTGAGTATGTGTCCCAAGCAGGAATGTCCCTACCTTGAGCAGCATACTATCCTCACTTAGAATGATGCCACAGTATAAAAAAAATATTGATTTCAATAATTGACTTAGTTTTTGGTGTCATTTAAATTGGATCCAGTTTGTCTCAGCCTAAGAAGCCGTGGTCGAAAAACCTTGCTGCTTTACCAGAGATGGTTTGCACCTGGCACCTCCAGGCTTTTGACTGCTTATAAAGGCTCTTACCTCCCCCATGCTGCCTTATTTGGGCAAGGTCTTGAAAACAAACTTACCAATGTGAAATCGGACAATCATAACAAAATAAGGGTCATGCAGCTAAATGCTAAGAAAACTGCACACCATGGAAGTATTTATATCAGTGGAAGATGTAGATGTCTATGCAGTTACAGAAACCTGGCTCAAGGCCTCAGAGAGTACCCCAGCCTTGCAAGGCAACAATGCCTTCCACACCTTCAGACTTCAAAATGAACATGTAAAAACCAAAGGAGGTGGTGTTTCTATTTTAGTGATAAATCCACCTCCTGTCTAGTTAGACTGGACAACTCCATGGAGTTGCTCCAAGTTCAGGTTACAGTGGGTAAGACCCCCATTTAAGTCATAGCCAGTAATAGATCCCCCTCCATGGGTCATGATGAGCACAAAGCATACTTGACCAAGCTGGAGGCAATACAAATATACAGAGCACACTGATTATGGGGGATTTCAATTATCCCACCATCAAATGGGAAAGCTACGCTAGCCCTAACTCACTAGTGCAAACGTTCCTTGACTTTATTAACTGAAATGCCCCTGGAACAAATTGTTATTACCCTGACAAGAAGAACAAACATACTAGATCTGGTTCTCACTAACATGTCAAATAGATGCACTGCCACAACTGTTGTACATGCATTAGTTAAATCTGATCACAAATTAGTCACTTTCGAGTTGACAATAACACCAGAACTCACAAAGGGAGAAATCAGACTAAAAACTTCACCAAGGCAAATTATACCCTCCTTGGTGAAGGTATAAATGCATTCCAAGCCCCATCCCCAGCCCACCTGGAAGTGATAACTACACTGAAGCTTACACTAAAGCCCTGTACAATCACTTGCATAAGTGTACAAACTCAGCTGTACTAGAATGAATGAAAGACTCCCAAGCAGAAACAAGCTTCCAGGGTGGACATCTAGCATCTACAATCTTTACAATAAATGCAAAATGTTGCTGTCCAGGAAAACAAAGATGAGGTCCCAACAATGGAAAGCACCCTCCTCAACCTCAACAGGCAAATAAGACAACTTGTCAAATCCTCTAAGGGCTTCTTTGAGGAAAACCTTAGCAAGCACAGCCAAGAATAACCATAAGGTCTTTTACAACTATGCATGTAGCCTAAAAGGTAAGACCCAAGTATGTGCAGAACTAGTGAGCAATGGTATCACACACACATACACTGAACCCCACAGAGATAGCAAACCAGCTAGCAGATAGGTTTGGTAAAAATCTCACTCCCTTATCTCCTCCAAGCGAATAGGTTTGGTGAAAATTTCACTCCCTTATCCCCTCCAAACCTATCACAAGCCTTCTGCCAAACTTCCTCCAACCCTACATATCTAAACAGCAGGTCATCAAAGCCTTGTCCAAGGCAAAAATCACAGTCTTTATGGGACCAGACGGCATCCCATGCTGTCTTCCAAACAGGCTAAAACATGAACTAGCATTCCCATTAAGGACCCTTTTCAATCACAGTCTAACCACAGGCATCGTTCCTATACAATAGAGAACAGTAACAGTTATTCCCCTCGAGAAAGGTGGCCTAGCAACAGACCCTTGGAATTACAGACCCATAAGCCTGACCAGCCTCATCCTTAAGGCCATGGAACGTACCATTTATGGACCTCGTAAATAAAGACATAGGTGACCTCCAAACCCTGGATCCTACCCAATTAGGCTTCATCAAGGGCAGATCCTGCCTGTTAAATCTGGTGGATTTCTTCAAAAATGTGACCAGGGCCATTGACAAGGTCAAGTCTGTGCACACAGCATACCTCGACTTGGCAAAGGCTTTTGACACAATTCCACAATCAGGCAATTTTGATAAAGAGTGTAATTTTTTAGAGGCTATGTTCCAACAGAGGGGTTATCCATTAGACTTAATTAGAACATTATCAAGTGAAGTTAGGATTAAAAGAGAAAATGGCCTTATTACACCGATTCTTAGAATGGACCAACCTATGTCTAACACAAGTTCACCTTTTTATTCTACTTTTTTAGACAATGTTATTGACATAGAAAGTAAAACTGAAGCACGATGTGTTGAAACAACAAATAATGATAGAGCCACGAGTTTCCACTGTAGCTTTATCACCACTTTCAACTCTGAGAGTACCATTATAAGATACATCTTATATAAAAATTGGGAACTTTTAAAACTTGACAAAAGTTTATTTACAAAATTTAATGATTACCCTAAAATTATTTTTAGGAGGGGTAAAAATTTAAAAAATATTCTTGAGTCACACAAATATAAAGATTTCAATAAAAAGGTGGGAACGTTCACTTGTGGTTGTTGTAACATGTGCAAACATGTAGCTATAGGTACTAAATTCACCATTAATGATAAACAGTATTATACAAAGTTTAAGGTGAATTGTAATTCTAAACTAGTAGTTTATTTAGCTTCCTGTACACTTTGCAAGGCATTTTACATAGGTAAAACGGAACGTCGTTTCCGAGACAGGATATATGAACACACTTATGCAATTGCTACTAGTAAAATAGAAAACGCATTAGCAAAGCACATTATGTCACATGTAGGCCACAGCTTTAAGTTTAGGATAATTGACCAAATACAACATGGCATCAGAGCGGGTCCAATTAACTTGCTGTTGGAAGAATGTGAACTGTCATAGCAAATTAGAACTAATGCCTTTATTCAGCCAGGGTGGAACGAACATTGTAATATAGCATGCCTTCTTAAACTCAAGAGCCTTAACATATAGGCTTTTATATACAATATGTAGTTTGGTATTTATTTATATATTTATATAATTTTATATAATGTTTTTGTTATTTAAAAAATATGTTTATATTTCTAGTTTAACAACAGTTTAAACTGTATACATGAAATACATTTTTATAGACTATTTATATATATATATATTTTTACTCAAGAGTATAGTTAATGCATCAGATAATGGATGTTATTACAATTATTTATATATGTTTGTTTAAAAAGTTGATTTGATTAGTTATTTAGATCTGCTTGACAAAGTTTGTATAAGCAGTTCGTTATGAACTTACTGTTTTATTTAATTACAAGTAGGTAGCTGTGAGAATTAAAGTTTCTATGTTTCAACAAGATGTACTCATAAACCTTGTTGGCACTACTTTTTGCAGCATTGATACAATGTTTCTTTTAATCACATGATTAGATCAGTTTATAAAAATGGTGGTGCTGGAATAATTTGTTATCTGAAGAAGTTGCCTCATTGTGGGCGACGAAAAGCACTTCATATTTACAATAAATGTTTTTTATTTTATTACGTTGTTTTTGTTTCCTAGCCTGTCGTTTGGTTGTTTTAGTATCATCTTCATTAGTTTCTTTTTTGTTTACAGTGTAGCAATTGCCTCATGTACACCGACAACCCTCTTCTAATAACTCACTCTAGTACAGAGTGCGAGAGATGTATCTACAGCAAGAATCTTGAATCCATACTCTCTCACACTCAAAACTGTAACATGAAAGAGGTTGTCAACCCACCCACCACTACACATGAACATAGTTCCGCTACTCACACACAAAGTATGCAACTAATACAAAAATCCACATACATGGAGATTCTCTCAAAAACCCTATTGAGACACCAGAGACCTCCAAAATACAAGACTGCTACAACTAACATAGTTCCTACAGCACCCATGACACATAGCAATGTCAGTGTCTAACCTATCAAGCCCATAAGGTGTAACACTAAAAAAACAAATGTTCTACTCATTGGAGACTCAATTGTAAGACACACTGATGTCCCACTCACCAGGCTGGACAAGAAGAAAGTCAGGGTCAGCTGGCCGGTGCCAGGATTCATCAGATCATGCATGCACTAAGGTCACTCAGCAACAAGTAAAATTATGACTCTGTCATAGTTCATTTTGGAGTGAACAACGTAAGATGTACCTCACTGGACTATATGAAGAGAGACATGATTGAGCTCTCTGAGTATGTGTCCCAAGCAGGAATGTCCCTACCTTGAGCAGCATACTATCCTCACTTAGAATGATGCCACAGTATAAAAAAAAATATTGATTTCAATAATTGACTTAGTTTTTGGTGTCATTTAAATTGGATCCAGTTTGTCTCAGCCTAAGAAGCCATGGTCAAAAAACCTTGCTGCTTTACCAGAGATGGTTTGCACCTGGCACCTCCAGGCTTTTGACTGCTTATAAAGGCTCTTGCCTCCCCCATGCTGCCTTATTTGGGCAAGGTCTTGAAAACAAACTTACCAATGTGAAATCTGACAATCATAACAAAATAAGGGTCATGCAGCTAAATGCTAAGAAAACTGCACACCATGGAAGTATTTATATCAGTGGAAGATGTAGATGTCTGTGCAGTTACAGAAACCTGGCTCAAGGCCTCAGAGAGTACCCCAGCCTTGCAAGGCAACAATGCCTTCCACACCTTCAGACTTCAAAATGAACCTGTAAAAATCAAAGGAGGTGGTGTTTCTATCTATTTTAGTGATAAATCCACCTCCTGTCTAGTTAGACTGGACAACTCCATGGAGTTGCTCCAAGTTCAGGTTACAGTGGGTAAGACCCCCATTCAAGTCATAGCCAGTAATAGATCCCCCTCCATGGGTCATGATGAGCACAAAGCCTACTTGACCAAGCTGGAGGCAATACAAATATACAGAGCACACTGATTATGGGGGATTTCAATTATCCCACCATCAAATGGGAAAGCTACGCTAGCCCTAACTCACTAGTGCAAACGTTCCTTGACTTTATTAACTGAAATGCCCCTGGAACAAATTGTTATTACCCTGACAAGAAGAACAAACATACTAGATCTGGTTCTCACTAACATGTCAAATAGATGCACTGCCACAACTGTTGTACATGCATTAGTTCAATCTGATCACAAATTAGTCACTTTCGAGTTGACAATAACACCAGAACTCACAAAGGGAGAAATCAGACTAAAAACTTCACCAAGGCAAATTATACCCTCCTTGGTGAAGGTATAAATGCATTCCAAGCCCCATCCCCAGCCCACCTGGAAGTGATAACTACACTGAAGCTTACACTAAAGCCCTGTACAATCACTTGCATAAGTGTACAGACTCAGCTGTACTAGAACGAATGAAAGACTCCCAAGCAGAAACAAGCTTCCAGGGTGGACATCTAGCATCTACAATCTTTACAATAAATGCAAAAAGTTGCTGTCCAGGAAAACAAAGATGAGGTCCCAGCAATGGAAAGCACCCTCCTCAACAGGCAAATAAGACAACTTGTCAAATCCTCTAAAGGCTTCTTTAAGGAAAACCTTAGCAAGCACAGCCAAGAATAACCATAAGGTCTTTTACAACTATGCATGTAGCCTAAAAGGTAAGACCCAAGTATGTGCAGAACTAGTGAGCAATGGTATCACACACACATACACTGAACCCCGCAGAGATAGCAAACCAGCTAGCAGATAGGTTTGGTAAAAATCTCACTCCCTTATCCCCTCCAAGCGAATAGGTTTGGTGAAAATTTCACTCCCTTATCCCATCCAAACCTATCACAAACCTTCTGCCAAACTTCCTCCAACCCTACATATCTAAACAGTAGGTCATCAAAGCCTTGTCCAAGGCAAAAATCACAGCCTTTATGGGACCAGACGGCATCCCATGCTGTCTTCTAAACAGGCTAAAACATGAACTAGCATCCCCATTAAGGACCCTTTTCAATCACAGTCTAACCACAGGCATCGTTCCTATACAATGGAGAACAGTAACAGTTATTCCCCTCCAAAAAGGTGGCCTAGCAACAGACCCAGGGAATTACAGACCCATAAGCCTGACCAGCCTCATCCTTAAGGCCAAAACGTATCATTTATGGACCTCGTAAATAAAGACATAGGTGACCTCCAAACCCAGGATCCTACCCAATTAGGCTTCATCAAGGGCAGATCCTGCCTGTTAAGTCTGGTGGATTTCTTCAAAAATGTGACCAGGGCCATTGACAAGGGCAAGTCTGGGCACACAGCATACCTCGACTTGGCAAAGGCTTTTGACACAATTCCACACTCCGGCATTACCAATAAACTTAGCAAACTAAATGTAAAGCCCTTCGCTGTAAGATGGGTTACCAACTGGCTCACAAACCAGACAAATACTATCAAAGTGGTTGACTCCACATCAACCAGCAGACCTGTTACCAGCAGAGTGCCACAGAGGTTAGTGCTAGGCCCCCTACTGTTTGGTATATACTTCTCAGAAGTTCAGGTCAAAACTAAAGGGTTGTGGCTGACCAAGTTTGCAGACAAATGCAAACTGGATGTAATTACTGAATCCCCAAATGATGTCAGTATACTCCAGGAGAGTCTTACACATACCAATGACTGGTGTCTTAGTCATGTTCTAAAACGGAATGTAAAGAAATGCATTATCATTCCCTTCAGCACAAAAATGTCCCTTCACACTATCAAATCAACAACAATGCCCTAAGCACCCATGAAATGGAAAGGGACCTGGGATCACAAATTGACTGTGACCTTAGCTTCGACCACCATGTGTTTATTGTAGTTAGGAAGGCTTTCTATGTAGCACACTTGATTAGTAAAGGCATAACTTTGACAGCAAAAGAGGTTATAACCCTTCTATACTCTGCACTTATCGGTCCCAACATTGAGTATAATGCCTAGTTCGGCATGTACCATGCAAAGCACATACAGCAATTGGATAGACCTCAGAGGTTTCTAACAAAGAAGATTGAGGGACTCCAGCACATGCCATACACAGACTGACTAAAGTCCCTGTTTCTATAGTCTGTATCATATAGACTTCTTAGGGGAGACTTATGCCTGGCTTACAGAGCAATCTTAGACTCAAACCTAATGAACTTGCTGCATATTTGTAATTCAAACGGGACTAGGGCTACCCATTCCAGGGACCTAAATATGGCCTGCGACTTAAATAGGATATGCTGGAGAGACAGAGCTATCTTCCAGTGACTGCAGCATCTTTGGAATAGGCAACCTATTCATGTGAAACAAAGTACCTCTATGATACTTTTCAAGAGGAACCTGGACAAATGGATGGGACACTATAAATTCTTACTGGGGAGAGTGCCCACAACCCTCCTGGACATGGGTAGTAATTACTAAATGTCATCTTGGGTATTGACTAGCAGTTCTATGGTATTACATTGGGATGAAATGGCTATGCTTGAAATTACCTCCAGGTTGATAGCCTAGTAATCTCCTATGAACCTATGTAAAAATTTGTATGAGTACTACTATATTTTTAAACAAAATTGAAGTTTAAAAGATGGAACCAGATTGGTATGTATGGACTTTAGATGTAGCTTCATTATATACTTCCATACCTCATGAAATGTTTTTACCAGAATCAAAGTTTGTTTAGATAAGGCTATTTACAGTTTTGAGTTTATCTATTTTCTGATTCAATTACCTGTGATAGTCCTTACCAAAAATGTGTTTAAGTATGATTCTAATTGTTATTTACAATTTTGGAGTACAGCTATGGATGTGTGTTTGCACCACTATATGCTGACCTGTTTATGGGATATGTTGAAATGTGTTACATATTAGATTCAAGAGTGATTGATATTTTAATTTAATGCATAAATGGTTACAGTTCTTAGATGATTGCCGGTTAATGTAAAAGGGAACAAAAGGCCAATTTATTGTTTTCAGCAATTTTTGAATCAAAATACTTATGGTATACAATTTACCTTTTGAGCTGTTTTGTACTTATTTGCAATGATATGTCATTTAGACATACCCCTGGATTCTCAAAAGCCTGCATGGAGTGCAAGATGAGTGCAGTAGCTCACGCAGGCAATATGTCTGCCGTGCGATCCAGGAACAGCTGGCAGAGGTGTGCACAAGAGCTCCAGCACTAATCTTGCACGGACTAAGCCCTGGTATGCAAATCATCTCATTAGCTGGAGAAATCCATGCAAATGAGGTGATATTGTAATCCAGGAAGCTTGCAATAGTCCGTGCAAGACAAGTGCAATCTGCAGAAATGTACTCGGTTAGTAACCGAGTACATTTATGCAAATTCAAAAACGGAGCTATGACAGCTCCAAATAAAGGCTGCATATTATTGAGGAAGCATGACAATGGCCAAGTAGAAGGGCATTGGCATTGCAAACTGTTTAAAAAATAAATAAAACAACTTTTTCGCCGATCTCGGCTGTTTAAGCATCGGGCAGCAGCGTGCAAACGGGATCGGGGGAAAATAAGAAAATAAACTGAAAATGAACATTCTAACAAAAATCAGTATTCTGCCATGCAAGTCAATAGCAGGCAAAAGACAACTTAGTCAGTGAGTAGTGGTTGCTAAAGGGGGAGGCTCAGTGTAGGACATGTAATTATGCATTAGTAGGCAATCCTATACAAGTGAGGGAAAGGTTAGTGAATCCCAGATTTTCCCAGGGTGTGAGGCAGGTCCCAAGAGTGTAATAGCTGGGTGCAAGACCACGATATAGGTGACATCATGGGGGGTGTGTCAGGCATATTGTAAGTGGATTGGAGCCCTGTGGCTCGGGACTGCTCCTAGCTTAGCACAGCTAAGCCAGAGGTGTGTCCAAACTACCTAGCACTCTTTACAAAGTGTAAGCGGGTGTGCGTGCTGCACACTGGGTCTTACAGGAAGAAAAAGGAAGTTAAACCAGGAAATAGCAGCCCTGTGCACATTTGAGCACTCTGTTTGCACAGCGTGTGCGCAGGCTTAAACTGGGAGGCAATGGGAAGGGAAAACAGCAGTAGGAAGGTAATCAAGGAGAACTAGCTTAGCTGACAGGTGAAATGTATCATAAACAGCCAATTACACAGGCAGCAGCCCAACCCAGCCCAGCACACCACTATAAACTATGCAAATACCTGTCCCCCTTGTTTTTCCCAAAACCTTTACACCACCAGTGTCTACAGATGGGGAAATTTTACAAAACGAAAGCAAGAGAAAAAATGTTAGGGGCTTCTTTTGCTATCATAAACCAGCATGTGCAAGAGGCTGAGGGTGGTGAGGATGTGAATGCTGCTGAGAAACCCACAGTGAGGAGACAGAAAAGAGTGTACAGACCCAGAGTAACCTACCAAGGGCTACATGAGCTAGAGATAGTAGAGCGCTATAGGGTGGACAGGGACCACCTGCAAATTGTTGAGCTGTGCCGGCCACGCCTCACACAGAACTAACACAGGGGAACCCATCCTAGTGGATACCAAGGTATGTGTAGGCCTAAGAATACTAACCACAGGTACCTTCCAAAGGTCAACTGGGGATATCATAGGGATCTCACAGGCATCAGCATCCAGGGTACTCCACCAGTTCCTGGATGCCATGTCAGCACATGTTGGTGAGCACGTATATTTCCCCATCACCCGTGAGGCGTTGGCCAGCAATATGCGTCTCTTCTACCAAATAGCAGAATACCCTGAGGTAGTGGGTGCAATAGACTGCATGCACATACACATTAAAGCACCACCAGGTGAGCGGGATAGGGTCTACAGCAACCACAAGGGCTTCCCCTCCATCAACTGCCAGGTCGTGTGCGATGCCCAGGGTATAATAATGAATGTGTGTGCTGGCTGTCCTGGAACCTACCACAATTCCCACATCTGGCATCTGACACAGCTGTACCAGACATTTGCCATTGGGGACATCCCACATGGTCACCTAGTGAGGGATGCTGGATACGCACTGGAGCCGTGGCTGATGACACCCATCAGAAATGCACACACACAAGAACTCCATAATGAGGCACACACACAAACACGAATCATAATAGAGCGTGTGTTTGGGATGCTCAAGTCACAGTTCCGGTGCCTGGATACATCTGGTGGAGCCTTGCATTACTCACCAACTACATGTACCCAAATTGTCCTTGTATGTACCATGCTGCACAATATGATCCTGTGGAAATTGCTGCAGCAGGAACAGTATGGGGCAGGGCCACACAGCCCCCCACCAGTGCCAAGGTCTGCACAGGCACAGAGTGACTCGGAGGAGGAACACCCTAAGCCTGCCCCAGTAGGCAGAAGGAGGCATGCCCTGTATGCCCTGGCCTTGGCAAAGAGACAACGCATAGCACATGCACTGACACAGTAGGGACTCAGGGAATGACACCTCTCTCCGACTCGCACATACAGTAAAAGGGATGCCAAACATGACACTACCTGTGCTCAACCATGTATAGGGAGTGTACTCTGTGCATCCAACATAGGCAGCCCTGCAGCACCGCCCTCAATACTGGGACACCCACAAGGTATGTGACTCACACATGCCAGTCGGGGGGGGACATACCCAACAACAGTCACAGCCAGCAGGATAGGTGTAGACAAACACAAACAAATGCTGTACTATGGCCTCTGAATGAGCCCTATGGGTAACCCCTCCCCCAGGCCTACACAAACAGACTACAGCAGGCCAGGCAGTTGGATATAAGTTGTGAAGTCTAGGAAGTCAAAAACTAATATGTAGGTAGTGAAAGCTAAGATCTGTAGTACACTGGTATGCCTCTAGCCAGCACAATAGGCAAGCCCACAGACTGAAATGGTGTACCCTACATACCAGTACAGTCCTAGCAAATGAGTAAACATGTTAGGTGTGCCCCACCATCCTACATACACTTATAGTAACAGTCAGATCCCCCCCCCACCCCTGTGTAGAAATGTAGAAACAGTCAGGTGCCTCCCCCGCTATGCAGAAATGTAGCAACAGTCAATGCCAAATCACCGATGTACACCCTGCAGACACAGCATGCTACCTGTCGGTGTACAACACATAGGTCAGCACCACAGTACAAACTACCTGGACTTGATCCACACATGCAATATAGATGGCCATACTGGGCTTGCTCACACACTTAGACAAATGAAGGCAATGTTAGTCAACATACTGAAAGGTCATACTGGGTATGCTCACACACTTAAACACATGAAGGCCATGTCTGCAAACACCAGCGGACCAGACATATCTGGCAGTTGCAGTTCTTATTGCAGACACATGTCAGTATTCACCACTCCTGCCTTGCACACACAGTGAATGGGAATACAGACATATTTGTAAGGACAACACGCTATAATAAGCCAAATGTAGATGGACATAGATATGTGGAAGAGGGTGAGCGTGACAAGGAGCCATCTGGGCCTGTCCCATCCAGCCACAGCCAAAGGGCCCCAAACACATGAGGTGCAGGTGTCACTCACTGCAGATACTAGCCACCAGTATCTGTCAGCATGACAGACTATATGGTGCATGTGCCAGCTGTGCAACATGACTGTACAAGGAAGTAGTCACCTAGAAGCTGTATACACGTACCTGTGGAATATGACCCCATGTGTGCCTGCATGTGGCATGACAACCCCTACATGAATGGGTTATGGCCCATGCACACACCACCCTCCCCATAGGAGTATCATGACAAGCCTGCTGAGGTCATCCAATGTGAAATATACCACTGTGAGAGCTGTAGCTCAGTAATCCCCATGGCACATCCCACAACTGTGTACCACTGCAGTGATAACCTAGTTAGGTAGTAGCTCTAACCCCAGACTTGGCAACTGTGTGAGTGTGTGTTTGTGTGCGTGTCTCTCTGTCTCTGACTGTGTAGAGAGAAACGCTTTTTAGGCTACTCACACTCCGTACAATTCATATACTCACCTTTGGCAAGGCTGCTGATGCCACTCACCTAGCAATACACCTCTGGGAACATTATAGCCCAGTAATCTCTGTAGTGCGTCCTGTAACTGTGTACTGCTGTAGTGTGATAAAGTAGTTAGGTAGGTGTTCTAACCCCAGACTTGGCAACTGTTGGTGTATGATTCTGTGTGTGTGTGTCTGACTGAGTAGAGAGCAATGCTTTTTAGGCCACTCGCACCCCGTACAATTCATATACTCAACTTTGGCAAGGCTGCTGATGTCACTCACCTGGAAATACAACTCTGGGAAAGTAATAGTCTAGTAATCCCTGTAGTGTGTCCTGTAACTGCGTACAGCTGTTGTGTGATAAAGTAGTTAGGTAGGTGTTCTAACCCCAAACTTGGCAACTGTGACTGTGTGTGTCTGACTGAGTAGAGAGCAATGCTTTTTAGGCTACTCATATACTCAACTTTGGCAAGGCTGCTGATGTCACTCACCTAGAAATACACCTCTGGGAAAGTCATAACCCAGTAATCTCCATAGTGTGTCCTATAACTGCGTACTGCTGTAGTGTGATACAGTGGTTTGGTAGATATTCCAGCCCCAGACTTAGCAACTGTGTATGTGTGTGCGTGTGTGTGTGTGGGGGGGTGTCTCTGTCTGTCTTAGACTGAGTAGAGAACAATGCTTTTTAGGGTACTCACACTCCTTAGAATTCATATAATCAACTTTGGCAAGGCTGTTGATGTCACCCACCTAGAAATACACCTCTGGGAAGTTTGTAGCTCAGTAATCTCTGTAGTGCATCCTGTAAAGCACTGTATGAGCACAGCCACTTGTGCATGATCCCTGACATCCCACATAGAACCACGATGTTCACCTCCAAATAATCAAGCCAGTCTGGTGGTCTCTGGCCATTAACAGAGTATACAACAGACGGTAGACACTGTTGAAGGAAAAAGGATAATCCAAGGATGCAGACAACTCCCTTACCAGCTCCAGTAAGACGTTGGGATCCCTCATGGAATCCTCCAAAGCTGATTATGCAACTAAAATCACCACAGATTCCACAGACAACCACACAGCATTCTATAGTTATGTCCAAATTCTAAATGGCAATGCTCAGAAGTTCTTTGAGCTTCAACAGAATGGCATTACATAGACTGCTCCCATGGAATGTGCCATTATTCTGGCAGATTGATTAAGTGCCACATTCACCCCCTCACACCCCCAAAAGGGCCCATGTCAATATGTAAAGGGTTCCATTGCCCAGTAATCATGGCCACACAGGCAGAAAATGCACTACCCATGACTAAGAATACATGCATCCATGGGACCAGATGACATCTTGGGCTGTGTACTACATGAAATACAAAATGAAATGGCAACTCACCTGTCATGTGTAATCATAGCCTCGCATCAGGCCTGGTGCCCACTGAGTGGTGCACAGCTGCAGTTATCCCACTCCACAAGGGTGGATTCACATGTGATCCCCGGAACAACCATCACATCACTCTGATGAGCCTGATCTGCATGGCCATGGAATGCATTATCAGGAATGTATTGAACGCAGACATTGTCAAGCCTCAAACACTGGACCCCACACAGATTGGGCTCATGGAGGGCCAGTCTTGTCTCCTGAAATGATTGACTGCTTTGGCTCCATCTGCATAGCTGTTGAAGAGGGTAAGACAGTCCATAAAGCCTATGTGGACCTCACCAAGCCCTTCAACACCATCCCCCTGTCTGGAAACATAGATTAACATACTAATCTGACCATACATCCCTATGCCACTCGCTGGTTTGCCACATGGCTTATTGACAGAACCCAAACTGTAGGTGTAACTGTCTCCAAATCCATCCCAGACAAGTGACAAGTGGAGTACCTCAGGGTTCAGTCCTGGGACCACTGTTGCTTGGCATCTACATCTCTGAAGTACAGGCCAACAGTACGGGACTCTGGCTAACAAAGGTAACAGAAGACTGCAAAATTGGAGTCATTATGAGCCTGACTGTACTGCATGAAATGTTATTGATATCAGCCTGACATCATACAGGTGGGATGGAATACTGTTAACATCTTGTGCCCTTGCTATGTAAGGTCCTGGTTATGGGATCTGCAACAGTTGGTAGTGTATTGCAGGGCAGACGTGTTTGGCTATGGGGGGATACCTATCCATGCATGGCATATGTTGTTTGTGCCTGTCAACCCCATTAATGGAGCATGTGGTCATATATGTTTCTGCTATGTTCCCACTTTATCTACAGATGTATGTCCATATATACCTATATAAATAAATATATTTGCTTACATATATGTGTGTATATATATATATATATATATATATATATATATATATATATATATATATATATATGGGATCCGGACACATGCTCGACTAGCATATGTCTTAATCACAAAACACCGAACACACATACACGAAAGCACTTAACATTGACAAGCACTTCCATGTATGTGTGCCTGTCGGACTACAGTGCCGGTAAGGGAAAATTCCCTTTTTCCCACTGTAGTGTGATCTCGGAGTGAGAATATTAAAATAGGGGGTGTGTGGGAGGTGCAGGGGGGCAAAGCCCCCCTGCAGAAATGTAGATTTGTTTTTTTTTTGAACTACACATAGACAGAAGCACTTTTTGATGTTAAGCGCTTTCGTGTATGTGTGTTCGATGTTTTGTGATTCGGACAAATGCTAGTCGAGCATGTGTCCTAGACCCATATATATATATATATATATATATATATATATATATATATATATATATATTTACATATTTCAATATGTTGTATCTGTTTAGACATTAATATATTTTCACACACACATACATCTACATTTTGGAATATATTCTCTGTACTGTTGTATGACTGGGCTGGATGATATGTTTGTGAATACAGCAGGGCTATCTATATTTGTGATGGCTTAGAGGTAAATCACTTGGGCTATCGTGTGCATGGTCCTGGGTTCAAGACTAGCAGAGGTTGTTTATTTTGTTGCTAGGCAGAACAAGGGCCGGTGGATACAGAGTGATTAAGGCACTTTAAAGCAGTTGTACGTGGGTTTGCACTTAGGTAAGCAGTGCTGAAGTCTGGTTACAGTTTCTTATACTCATTTAGCTGCTTAATTGCTTAACCTGTGTAGGCATTGCTTAGTTACTCGCAAACCCGCGCAAACATGCTTACAACTGCTTTAAAGTGCCTTAATCAATGTGTATCCAATGGGCCGTGTTCTGCCCAGCAACAAAATAAACAGCTCTTGCAAGGCTCATGCACACCATAGACAAAGTGATTTACCACTAAGCCATGACAGATACAAAGAGATTGGATGTTTGTAGAAACATATCATCCCCTCCAGTCATGCAACAGTACAGGGAATGTATACCAACATCTAGATGTATGTGTGTGTACCTATATTAATATCTAAACAGATACAACATATCTAGATCTGTAGATATATATATATATATATATATATATATATATATATATATATATATATGCACGTATATACATGCATATGCCTAAATTGACACATATGTGTCTACACCTATACGTCTACATATAGACAGCACGTTATATATGGGTATGCATATATATATCTATGTAGGTGTATACGGACATAGTTATATATATATATTAGCAGATGTATAACTCTATATAGGTATATATGGCCATACATTTGTAGATAGCAATGGCAGATTAACAAATCCACATATGTCCACATGCACCATTAATGGGGTTGAGAGGCCCCACACACTATAGGTCTTGTATGAATAGGCGCCCCCCCCCACAGCCAAACAAGTGGCTGGCCTTGATGTCACATGTATGGGTATGGCTTTGCACCCCAGCCTCTCAGATAATTTACATCTGTTATGCTTGTATTGTTGACATTGTGATATATAGTAGGGTCACCATAAAAAAAAAAAGCAAAACACCCTTCACATTGCCCACCACCTCTACACAGGATACGAGTTACAAACACACACCTGTTATGTCTGAGAGTTGAACCCCTACCTAACTAGTTTATTACACTACAGCACTACGCAGTTATAGTACATGCCATGGACATGATTGAAGTACTTCTTCCCCAAAGGTATATTTCACATTGAATGACATCAGCAAGATTACCAAAGAAGGCCATTTCAAATGTACTGTGAGTGACTAGCCTAAAATGCATTGTTCCCTACACAGACAGTGAGACACACACAAAACATCCACAAATGACGTGTGGGTGTAGAACCCCCTGACCAAGGTTTATATCATCCTCCAGCATGGAGCTGTTATAGGACACACCACAGGGATTACTAGAAAATCCTTCTCCAAAGGTGTATTTCACAATGAATGACATCAGCAGGATTGCCAAAGCAGGGCATTCGATATGTACTGGGAGTGTCTAGCCTATAATACATTCCTCCATACACAGACATTATAACACACACAAAACATCCAGAACTGCCATGGGTGGAGATGGAACCCTACCATGGAGTGGGATAACTGCAGCTGTGCACCACTCAGTGGGCACCAGGCCTGATGCGAGGCTATGATTACACATGACAGGTGAGTTGCCATTTCATTTTGTATTTCATGTAGTACACAGCCCAAGATGTCATCTGGTCCCATGGATGCATGTATTCTTAGTCATGGGTAGTGCATTTTCTGCCTGTGTGGCCATGATTACTGGGCAATGGAACCCTTTACATATTGACATGGGCCCTTTTGGGGGTGTGAGGGGGTGAATGTGGCACTTAATCAATCTGCCAGAATAATGGCACATTCCATGGGAGCAGTCTATGTAATGCCATTCTGTTGAAGCTCAGAGAACTTCTGAGCATTGCCATTTAGAATTCGGACATAACTATAGAATGCTGTGTGGTTGTCTGTGGAATCTGTGGTGATTTTAGTTGCATAATCAGCTTTAGAGGATTCCATGAGGGATCCCAACGTCTTACTGGAGCTGGTAAGGGAGTTGTTTGCATCCTTGGATTATCCTTTTTCCTTCAACAGTGTCTACCGTCTGTTGTATACTCTGTTAATGGCCAGAGACCACCAGACTGGCTTGATTATTTGGAGGTGAACATCGTGGTTCTATGTGGGATGTCAGGGATCATGCACAAGTGGCTGTGCTCATACAGTGCTTTACAGGATGCACTACAGAGATTACTGAGCTACAAACTTCCCAGAGGTGTATTTCTAGGTGGGTGACATCAACAGCCTTGCCAAAGTTGATTATATGAATTCTAAGGAGTGTGAGTACCCTAAAAAGCATTGTTCTCTACTCAGTCTAAGACAGACAGAGACACCCCCCCACACACACACACACACATACAGTGCTTTAGTGCAGGATACATCAGTTGAACTGTCAGCTCCTGTCTCCATGGGTGTCACAGACATTGTCACTTCTGCCTTGAGTAACAAGGGGGTTGGCCTTGGAGAGGTATTTTACATTTTACGGACAACTGTATATACATTCCTTTCACATGTTCAGTTTGATTAGCCTATGGTGGGATCACTTTGATGGAACCGCAGTCCCATGTACTGTTGTGATGGCTGAGTGGCTAATTACTGTAACTATAGTGTACAGGCTCCTGGGTTCATGACCTGCAAAGGCAGGTTATTTTTGTTCTGGACAGAACAGCGGTTAATGCATACAGACTAATTAGGGCAATTTAGGTTAGTCACACTCACTACAATTCAAATGCCCTACTTTGCCAATCCT
Source organism: Protopterus annectens (assembly GCF_019279795.1). Taxonomy (NCBI): domain Eukaryota; kingdom Metazoa; phylum Chordata; order Ceratodontiformes; family Protopteridae; genus Protopterus; species Protopterus annectens. The sequence goes on from NC_056728.1 coordinate 584,674,658, forward strand.
GCTGATGCAAATCACTGTGAAGTACACCTTTGGGGAAAGAGTACTCCAGCAATCTCTGTGGTGCATGCTATAACAGTGTACTGCTATAGTGTGATATGGAACTCTGGTAGGGGTTCTATTCTCACACATGAGAGTCGTGGATGCTGTTGTGTCTGTTCATATGCCTGTGTAGAGAACAATGCATGCTTGACTAGTCACACTCACTATAATTCATTTGTTTGACTATGGCAGGCCTGCTGATGTCACTCACTGTGAAATAAACCTTTGGAGAAAGAGTACTCCAGTAATCTCCATGGTGCATTCTGTAATGGCCTAGTGCTGTACTGTAATCACTGGTTAGGTAGGGGTTCTAATCTCAGATGTGACAGGTGTGTGTTTGTCTTAATGTGCTGATGTATGTCATTCATGTTATGTGTGGAGGTGGTTGTGAGTATGTAACTACTGGACCCAATGTTGAGTGTGTTTGTAAAATTTCTTATATGGTGCCCCTAGCAAAAATCACAATATCCACCATGCAGGGATAACAGATGTAATATCAGTACATAGTCAGTCATGGGTTCAAAACCTGGGACTGGTAGGTGTGTGGCACAAATATGCTCACCTTTTACTCTCCCAACCCACCCTGACCTATCTTTGCCTCTGTCTGCCTCACTCACTCCCTCTTTGGTGGATGTGGAGACTTACACCTGCTTTGCTTAGGCAGCGGCATGTGTATTGTCAGTGATGCTCATGATCAGCTGATGGCCCCTGCACCTATTACAGCCCTCCTCTAGCTGATTGCATGTGGAACAGCTGTGGTAACATTCCCATAGCCAATTGCATGGAAATACACTCCAATATCTAGGAACATTTTGTTGGTGTTGTCCCTTTTCATTCACTGTGAGCAGGAACTAGATCTGTTGTTTGGCAAACATCATCACAGATGGATTGGGGACTTACCTCTGACAAAATACACAGTGGAAACAGGCCAACACACAAGAGGGGGATGTGCCAGTCCTGACTACAGAATGTAAGTGCTGCTATACTGCAGTTGGAGTACTATTAGTTTAACAGGGTATGTGTATATGGTTGTCCTACATGTTTTAATACTTGCCATGTCAGTGCTATGTTTATGAGGAATCCCTATCTATAGGGTCATCTGCAGACTAGGCAGTGTGTGGTGCCTTCTGTTCCTTGTGTTACCCACAGAGCACCTATCTCCCAACCGCATAAGGTAGTGTAAGGACTGCAGTCAGTAGATGGTGACAGCCGGGAGAGTTACTGACGTTATATCCCTCATAGGAAATATGTTGCATCAAACCCTGTTACAACAGGAAATGTATGAGGTCATCACAGTGACATGTCAATATTGGGCCTGTGTTTGTGCCTCCAGCCACAACCCTGTCAACATTTGTACATATGTCATGCAGTAGGGGGTGCATATGTTCTGTACACCATATTCAGTGACAGCATAGCTGATAAGCCAGTGAGATATCAGACTGCTACACATGTTATGTATAATAGGGGTTATATTTGGGGACATAGCCTAGGCATTTTGTGGTTGTGTGTACAATACTGAGGTATGTGTAAGTCTGGTAACTGTCAACAGTGTGTGTATAGTGCATATGTACCTTGGCCTGTGCAGAGACTGCGGTAGATGTCATTGTTCTTGGTCCTGTTCTATCTGACGTTACATGCTGCTCCACTGTATGTCGCCCTATAGGCTTACATGTTTGTAGGGGTGAACACACACATGTCCCACACCACATACAGCCATCAGACAACACTGTACAGTGGCCCAGTATATGTAGGGTTGTTGTGGTAGTGGCTCATATGAGGATGGTGTACATCCGATAGTCCATATACTGTGATAGTATGCTACCTTACCATATGTGGCTGTGGCTGTGTTCACATTGGTTGTGGTTATGCACTTTCACACAGGTGTCTGTTACTCTGTGATGCGACATGTCTGTAGAGCCTGCTATCTGTGCAGGTACATGTGTATTCCCACATAGGAGATGGAGCCCAGTGTTGAGTCAGTCTGCCTGTAGCCTGCACTGTGCTTTGTTACATGCCTAGTAGCTTACTGTACTTATCCAGTGAGATGTCATGTCCAGATACTTGCCAGATGTACTGCTGCCTGGCCACCATGACAGTCATGTATGTCAGACAAAGCAGTGGGATGCTGTTCAGATGTATGTCGGTAACTAGTGGATAGTATGTGGCCATGGCACCTCTGTACCAGTGGTTATTATGTGTCAGGACAGACAGGGGTGTATGAATGCATAACCTATGGGGGCAAATGTATACCAGTATGTACGTGTTATACCCATCTACATGGCTGTTAACATCCACATTGACAGGCCTGGTCCACATGCCTTGCATGAAGGGGTTCTGTGTATACCCCTGGACTGACCCGAGTGTGTCAGACTGTCCACATATATTGGCCATATCGCAGCTGTAGTCCACAGGGGTGTTAGGAGTGGTACTGTACTATGATGACTGTAGGATGTCTATAAGTAGCCAATGGCGCACATGTTAACAGCAGATGCGGCCTCCCACACACACCACTTCTGTGAAGACAATCTCTATTACAGTAGCAACAGTCTACAAATATACTGAGAGAATGGGACTACTGGGGCTGAGGTAGGGCTCCACTCCATGTGCAGGACATATGGTGAACATATATGTATAAATAAGTATACATATATCCATATAGATATGTACACATATACATATCTTGCTTACTGTATGACAACAGTTTTACACATATGTGACTGTGTTCCAGCCTCTGTCCTCCACCTACATACCAGGCTTTGCACATATGACATGCTGTCAGGGGTTGTTATGTTGTGGGCTGTGTGTATGTCATGCTGTCATTCCTGCCATCACTCCACTGCTGTTGTGTCCCCCACACATACTGGGAGGTTGGGGCCATATATGTGTGGGTTTCACCGACACAATACATGTGTGCACTAATGCACTTCAGAGGCCAGTGTATGTTACAGTGGTATATGTCCCAGTATTAGTGAGTGTAGGGGGGTGCACCATGACTAACTTAGGCTGTCACAACATGTGTGGGCATCTGGGATAGGCTGCCTTAAGGTATATGGATGTACATTATCATACAATCCACCTTGGTTAAATGCAGGCCTACTGCCTCCTGCCATACGGGATGTTCTATTTGTCAGTGTGATTGTGATGGTGTCAGGTATGCCTTGTTATGTAACAGATGCATCCCATTGTGTCAACTGGGGTCTGTCCCCCCAGGGATTGTGTACAGAGTGTAGATAGAGGATGTTGGCCTATATATCTGCATTACATACTGGTGATTGTCTGGTATGCTGTGGCCCAGTCTGTCATTACTAATGTACTACTTGGAGGCCTCGGCCTGGACAGCAACATATGTCAACCTTTCCAGAATACTGTCTTAGTATAACTAATTCACAGTTGCATTACACTGCTCATATGGATGTCAGTGTCTAAACAGCTATATGACATGGCATATACAACTGTCATAGTACACAAATAAAGCTTTCACATTCATTGATGCACAACTGTGTGTGGTGTTATACCCTTTGATATCTCTGTGGGTATATGTTGCAGGCTATGAATGTCATTCGTATGGGTGGCTCATACAGATTCCATTTGGTAAGGTGGTGGCTGTAGGAATACTGGCTGCTCCATTTTGTGTGGACATACTACATATGTATATTACTGTACAAATCTGTGTGTGTGTGTTTATGTGTAGTTACATATATATATATATATATATATATATATATATATATATATATATATATATATATAAATATACATATATATATATATATATATATATATATATATATATATATATATATATATATACCTGTATCTGCATATATGTGTCTGTGTATATGTATCCTAGGGATGGCCATGTCATGTCTGGTTATGGGATATGCAACACTTGGTACTGTATTACAGGGGGGTCGTGCTTGGCTGGGGGGTATGACATATATTGTGTGGGGCCTCTCAACCCCATTAATGTTGCATGAGGACATATATGTTTTGGTATTTCCCCATTATCTACAGATGTATGTCCGTATATACCTATGCATGTGTGTGTGTGTGTATATAGATATATATATATATATATATATATATATATATATATATATATATATATATATATATATAGGTTCATAGGTTCATAGGTTCATACTAGGCTATCTGCCCTAGGGCATTTATAAGCCTAGCCAGAGTGTGTTTGGCATTCGCCACCAATTTTAAATTAATTTTGCTATGCCCTTTTTCGAGGTTAGCATACTGTGCCTCTGTCTAACAGTGACATAGAAGTGATACCCAGGGTAAACCTACGATCTCCCATCCACTCATCAAGATTCCTCTTGAAGAGAGTCAATGAGGGACTCTGCCTAACCTGGACTGGGATTTTATTCCAGAGTGAAGGGAGCCTCTGGGTTATGAATCTGTCCCTCCAGCATGTCCTATTTATTTCAGTGCATTTGTGGGTACATATCCTGTAGTAAGGCTGAGATTGAACAGTAGTTTTATGTTTGTGTTTAGCTCTTCTTGGAGTTCATGTAGGATGCAGCCTGGGGCACCGTCTGGTCCCATTGATGCTGTGTTTTTTGCTTTGGAGAGGGCGGCTCTTACCTGAGCATCTGAGATGTCAGGGGGGCAGCACTCTGCTGGGATAGATGTTTGCCTTTTGGTGGGGAGGGGGGGGGGAGTTTGCGCTGAACCTGTCAGCTAGGATGTTGGCAATGTCTGTGGGTTTGGTGTATTTTTTGTCATTTTGGACTAATTCTGAACATATCTGGGAATTCCCACCCAGGTTCCTAACATAACTAAAGAAAGCCTTGTGATTATCCTTAGTGTCCTGTGCAATTTTTCTCTCGAAGCTGGCCTTAGACGATTTTATGAGTGCCCATAGTTTTTTGCTAATACTGATCAGAGATGCCTTCCTTTTTGGGATTTTGCTCTATCATGTAGTAGCTTCCTCCTTCTATTGTATAGTTTGTTTATGGCTGGGGTCCACCAGACAGGACATCTGCCTTTGGAGGATTGGGTCTTGGTTTTATTTGGGATTGCAAGATCCATGCATTCCTGAAGGTGTTCATAGAATGTGTTTATAAAGGATTCTGCAGTCTGGGCCATATTTTCCACAGGCCCGGGGGCTTTGAAGGATTCCACCTCGGTTTTGAAGAGTGTGAAATTTGCTTTAGAGAAGTTTTTCACTGTGGTTTTCTGGGCAGGGGGTGGGGTCGGGATGTGAATATCCAGTGAGATTAGTTTATGGTCTGATCTTACCAGTGAGGGATACACTTTTGGTCTGGAGCATAGAGTCCCCATGTTGGTGATGATCAGGTCCAGTATGTTTTCCCCTCTTGTGGGAGTGGCAACAAGTTGTTCCATAGCATTTGAGTTTATAAATTCTAGGAACCTTTGGGCTAGGGTGTTGGAGCTAGAGTAATGCTCCCAGTCTATGTTTGGGTAGTTGAAGTCACCCAATATAATGGTGTTTGGAGAGACCTTCATATTTTCCAGTGTTCTCAGGAAGGCTGAGTGGGGTTCCTGGGTTTGGGAGGGTGGTCTGTAGCAGGCTATAAACTGGAAGGCAGTTTTACCCACTGTTAGTTGCACATGGATAGTCTCTGATGCTTCGTGCTGTGCCACCGACCTGGAGGTGTGGGTATCTTTGACGAATATTGATACTCCCCCTCCTTTTGTGGTTTGGTCCAAGTTTTGGGGCCAAAAAGCATGGTATGAGGTATAACCTGGTAGTGCTGGTGTGCTCTTGGGAACCTTGAACCAGGTTTCTGTTACTGCACAGATATCAATGTTCTCCATGCTAAGGAGAGTTTCGAGTGCGTGCATCTTGAGGTTTAGACTTCTGGCATTGAGTAGCATTACTCTTTGTTTCTTATCCCTTGTGATACCTATGGAGGTGGGTTTATCTTTTGAGCCTTGCCTAAAAAAGGCACTATGGGGTTAGCAAGAGCCTTTGCCAATATCTGAAAGCCCAGGGGTGACAGGTGCAAGCCGTCCCTAGCGAAGCATCGTGGCTTGTCGAGCATGTCATCCCAGGCTGACAGGCATTGGATCCCCTTTGAATGACACCAATACTTAAGCCAATTGTTGAAATTGATCATCTTGTCTTCATATTGTGGCATTATTCTTGGTGAGGGTAAGATGCTACTCAAGATCAGGGTCATACCGGCCTGGGCTACATGCTCAGAGAGCTCCTCTATGTCTCTTTTCATGTAGTCCAGGGAGGTACGTCTCAGGTCATTCACACCAGCATGGACAATGACTGAGTCATATTTGTATTTGCCTTGGAGTGACCTGAGTGCTTGTGTTATGTGGCGGATCCTAGCGCCCGACAGGCAGCTCACCGTGACCTTCTCCTTGTTCAGCCTGGTGAGCAGGACATCAGTGTGTCTGACGATAGAGCCACCTATTACAAGTGTATCAGGTGTGTTATTTAGCCTTAAGGGCTGTCACTGTTCCGCACACTGGCTTTGTGAGCTATGTGTTGCACGTGTTTTATTTTGGGGTAGCGGCTGCTTGGGTGTCTGCTTTGGAGGTCTCTGCTGCTTAGGCAGATTTTTATTTAGAGCCTCTGAGTATGTTTTTGTGTGTTTATGTGTTTGTTTTGCTGTCGTGGTAGGTCTATGTGAGACTGGAATTGTAGTGAGTGTGGTTTCCTTCTCCTCCTGACTGGTTACGCCAGTACTGAGTTGAGAGAGCTTAGCCTCCAGTTTGGCTATATGGTTGCATCTCTCATGGTTGCATCTCTCACATCTGTTGGAATTTGTTGGGAGGAGGAGAGGGTTGTCTGTGTACATGAGGCAGTTGTAACATTGCCTTAAGATTCCCAGATTCACCAGCTGAACACAACTATTATATAGTATGGAAAAATCCAAATAATTCTTTATCTAAGCATTTTGTTGAATGTATACGCTATAAGAAGTTTACATTTTTTATTTCAGATATTGAGAGGAACTCTAGCGGTGGCTTATGGGAAACATCTACAGAGTTCAAAGAACTTTAATGGCATTTAAAATTAAAACAACAGAATTTCCTGGTATTAATTAATCAATTTCAGTAGTTCCTGTACTTAAAAAGAGAGCAGCAAACTTAATGGAGTGATTGAAGTATGTTTTATGGTTTCTTTCATAGTTAGATTTCAATGTCTTTAAACTGAGTTACATGGTTTTAAATTATTAATACAGGATTTTTAAAATATAGATATTCAACCTATTTTTAAGTTTTAGTCTTGATTGTCTATATTTTTCAAAATACTGTTAACACTTTACAATGGTGAATTGTTTTTGAATTGTCTAATTAATTAAAATAGACAGTGATTAGCTGGGCTATTTTTTAGGCTACATGTTTAGTTTATTTTATGAATTGAAATAGATTTAAATTTTGTCATTAGTTCTGATGAAGTCTGTATGTGAAAAACAAAAAGCCATTGGCTCAACATTTTTTATTACACAGCTATTTTTAGCCATTTGTCCAGTTGGCATTATCGTTTTGCTTCCTTTTAACAAATGGTTCAAGATTTAGACAATGTATTGTTTGTGCAGGAGTCTATTGTTTGGATTTTTGACTCCTACTGGTGTCCGACATTTGGCATTGGTTGTGCACTTCTTTTTGTCGTTTTAAGTGTTTGTAGTGCACTTATGTGTTATTTTGGTTGCAAGGTCATAGGATATTCTTTTACAGAGACCCAGAGTCTGGACTGGAACATCCTGTAGGGACTGACCTGAGCAAGGAAGTTTTGACCTACTTTAAGAATTGTATGGGAGAGCTTGAAAGAAATGGCTAGGCAGCTATATACTTGACTAATGTGATTAAAGGGTTAGGTGAATGGTCAGCTGTTCTGTGGGAATAGATAATCCTGAAAGAAAAGAAAAGAAGACAACAAAGGGATAAAATGGAGGTAACATATTTATGGCTTGGTTAGTCAGCTAGGCATATACTGATAAGCTAGTCAAAAAAAGTACCCGAGCTTTTAGTTTCCTGAAGGTCCCACTGTCTGGGACAGGCATGGAACTGGTACGTACTCAGACTAAACCCATTTACAATGTACGTTCTGACTGAAGTAAATTATCATATAAATTTGACATGGGGCTACCTAGTAAGCTTTTGTCAGCCATCATATTTATTGACATCTACACCTGTTCCTTGTGTCCACATCAGTAGTAATAACCAGATTAATGAATGAGTAATTATGTTGTACATTCTATTAACTTGCAGCATGATTTGACAATAAGCAAATTATTGTGTTAATTTGCATGTCTTTCCTAGAAAGTAGGGTGGATAAGGCATGGATGTTTTTTCCTGAAATACTATAAAATGGCAAAGAGACTGAAGGCATGTGCCTATTGTTTAGATGTGGCTTGACCTGGGAGCATAGTTAATTGAGGCTGGAGATAGCAGGGGAGGATTTTGGAGTCAGTTTAGGTTGTTAGGAGGACTAAATATGAAGCATGTGATGGTTGAGTAGAAATTAATGGACAAATCTACGGAAAGATTGCGGGTTATCTTGGAAGGAAAAACATTTTTCCACTGATCCATATATTCCCTGCTTGATAGGGACACGTGCATTCAGGTTATGATTAAGAGATCCGAACTTGCAGGGAGAACAGCTGTTATATATGCTGATTATGCATCACTGCTGAATATTGGTAATTGAGTTCACAGTATTCAATGCAGCAAGACAATCCCAGTGAGGGTAAAATTAACTGAAATTAGCTAAGATAAAAAGATTGCTAGCAAGAGATTCACACGTTGTTGCACAGTAAAAACTAGCATATCTGATATATAAAGTTGAACTGCGCACAGCTTTTTCTCTATAAACTAAACACAGTTCTGAAATATTTATTTTTAAATATACCCTGTTTTAATTCTTATCAAAATAATGCATTTTTACAGTTTGTCCCCTGACAAGCCAGAGTATTGTATGCAGGATCATCCTATACTTGAATTAAGGAACCAGATGTGCTCCTAGTCACACATTAAATTATCCGTGCAAACTTTCTACAGGTGCAACCGAACAATATGAATATAATAAAATAGTCACATGAGAATGGATGTCAAGGTTTATTAGTTCAAATAAAATTAAGAAAGTATTTTATATGTCATTTAAACATCTAAACTTTAGACTTTTAGCAATCTTTATTTACAAATAAGACAAAAGTTTAATTTTCAGATTAAGAAAAAGCTTCCAAGGTACACTGTTTTACATAGTTTTAATGGGAATCAGAGAGAGAGAGAGAGGGAGAGAGAGAGACAGAGAGAGAGAGGGAGCGAAAGAGTTTCTGTTTCATGTAAGTTATGCAAAACAATTTGCATATATTCAGACTGTAGGAAATAAAGTGTTATATAAATGCTACTGCCTTACAAAGAAGAAGAAAAAATGGTTAAGGTTTTGCACATTTGCCTATTCATTCTGCTTTCAAATAAACTTTCAAACAGGGATTTTTGCTTTACTTAAAGGAGTAGGTGAGAAACTATGAGCAGACAGACTAAAATGTAAAGCCAAAATGATTAAGGGGATTAGTAAAGTAAATATCAATTAGAAGTTTATTGGTAAAACATTTCAGAGTTCTTTGAATCTTTCCTGTAGATCAAGTAGCATGCTCTCTCCTATTTCCAAATATCCACTTTGTGTTATCAGTGCAGTAATGTATCTTCACCACAGGAATTTGCTTGCAGGGAAGCCATCGTCTTTACTGCAATTCCAAGAATGTAACATATATGGGCATAATTTGAGGAAGCCACACAGCATTGTAAGCAGTCAGTTTATACTGCAACCTTTGTTACAAGCGCAGAGAAAGTTTAACAGCATTGTAAGAATCAGCATATGGCTAATCAATTATGCGATATGATGAATAAAAAACAATGGAACTGTAGTACGTAAACAGCATAGTAATGTTTATGCAGCAATGCATATATGCCAAAATAAATGTCATATGTGTGACATGGAATGAAATATGCTTTGAATTACTGTGTGCAGTCTTAAACGTATACAGTGTATTATTTTCATAACACCTATACTGTAACCGAAACATATGCAAATGCATGTGTCACACATCTACTACACAGTATGACAGTAATAAAATGCATTACATCAAATGTACTTCTTGTATGTGATGTACAGACAAAACAAATACATAATGTCAAATAATATATTACATGTGCACATGTACGTACACATAGATATATAGATAGATAGATAGGTACTAAGTGTAAAAACAATAATTCTGAGTTCCACAAGTATGAAAAGTAAAATTATAAAGACTGACAAAACATAACAGCAAATTTCAAACCTTGTTTTAACAGCATGAAACAGATTTTGCATGGGGACTTCAAACATTACACCCCCAAAACAGCTTTGCCTCCCACACAGTTGTAGTTTATACATCCTAATTCTAAGCTCAATGTACCCTTGATTAAGATGGCATGTATAGTATATATTGCCCTGTTTTGCACTTTTAGACTTGCACTTCCATGTTCAGTTACAGTTCTCAGAATATCAAAAAGGACCTGTAGTGTGTGTGTGTGTGTGTGTGTGTGTGTGTGTGTGTGTGTGTGTGTGTGTGTGTGTGTGTGTGTGTGTGTGTGTGTGTGTGTGTGTGTGTGTGCGTGTGTGTGTGTGTGTGTGTATGTGTGCGCGTGTTATAAATGCATACAAAAAAACACACACAAAGAAATATTGAAAAACAAATCACTTTTAAAAGTATTGTTTTCATACGGCAGAAATTTCCCTGTGCACCCTACACTCCCCACAACTTAAAAATAGCAGTTTTGGAGATGGATCACACTGCAGTAGGGAAAGGGCAAATATGCAGTCCCTACTGTATCGTGCTCTCACACACGAGAAGACCATGAGTTTGCAGTCTTTTTCTACTCAATCACTTTTGCCAGTCTCCTCACTGTTCAAACAAGTCAGCATCTGAACAGTTGCATGACACCATGTGTGCTGCAACGAAACATATATCACAGTTTGGTATACCACAAAATGTATCCCCTAAAATAATCCTGCTCCACCACTGCATAGTAAGTAAATTAAAAATTATACACTGCTAAATAAACATGAATATCATCATTATGTCTCTACTCTAGTATGAATTTAAACATTTCACTGAAACAAAGCACCAAACACAATAAATGTATAAAAAAGATCCAACCACGAATGAAGGCAGAACGACCTTTATAATAAAAAAGTACAAGCGCTTTCGTCTGGACAAGACTTCCTCAGATACAAAATACACACAGGTGCTACAGAAATTTGTGAGGCATTATAAATTTCTGTAGCACCTGTGTGTATTTTGTATCTGAAGAAGTCTTGTCCAGATGAAAGCGCTTGTACTTTTTTATTATAAAGGTCGTTCTGCCTTCATTCGTGGTTGGATCTTTTTTATACATTTCTAGTATGAATTTACATATATTGCATGAAAGTATATATGAAGCATGTGTATTTCATTGTGTGAAATTTAACATTCTCAGATTTATGAAAATCAGTTATAGCTGTGAAACAAAATACATGCCACGTGCAGGACAATCAAAGGCATTGCAACTCTGCACTGGAACTCTTCTGATATCAGAACTAGGACTTGGTAAATTCATGCTTTACAGGTAGCTCTACTGCTTGTAAATGTGGCACTGAGAAAATCAAGAGTGTTACTTTCATCTCCATTGGATTAAAAACAGACCATCTAATCCACAAACAGTTCTCTGAAATCCACAGCTCAGTATTAATAAACTGGTCTTTACTTTTTACATCTTCCAGACTAACTACTTTTGATAAGAAAATAAAAAAAGTTACAGTACAACATAAATATTTCTCATGTATTAATGTTTATTGCAGACATAAATATACACAGACCCCCGAATTTACTAATCTGCCATGCAGGACTAAAGTAGTCCTGCACGTAAGCGGCAGTTTAAGAGGAGGATGGCAGCGTGCCATGCATATTAATGAAGACACGCTGCCCAAGCTCCAAATCCTACACTGAGCGTGGATGAGTGCAGGTGGCATGTCTGAGAGCAGAGCTCTCAGAATAAACACGCCCCTGCAAAATAGAACAGAAGAAAGTGTAAATAAATGAACGAGACTGCTCATAGGTGTCCGCATATCCCCACCAACAGTCCCCATGTGTTCAACAGCAATAGTACATTGAAATAAAATGAAGAAACTCTTGTATTTATTGTTTTTTAAGACCCCGAGTGCAGCTAACTGTAGGTGTGCAGGTTTGCCCATCATTCAGCTACGGTTAAAGCAGCCGAATATAACAGGCATTCCTGGTTCGAGTCCCACTGCAGCACATATCATTTTCTATGTGAAAACTGTATATATGAACATATTTTAAAATTGTTTTGCCATATAACCTACATAATAACATTTAAATGTGAACTGGAGTACTGCATGAAATGCACATGTGAAGTGTCAGTGTCATAATGAATAAGGCACTAGTAAGCAGGCTTAAGCACAAATAAGCAGTAGTAAGCGTGTCTAAGTGGGTTTGCGTGAGGGTAAGCATTGCCTAGACAGATTAAGCAAAGTAGAAGCTGAGTGTAGGAAACTGTAACCGGAGTTAAGCAGTGCTTACCATCGTGCAAACCTGTGCATTCCCGCATACAACTACTTTAAAGTGCCTTAATCACTCTGGATCCAATGGCCCATGTTCTGCCCAGCAATAAAATGAACTGCCTCTGCAAGGCTCAAACTCAGGACCCTGTACACTATAGTTACAATAGTTAACCATTAAGCCATCATAGCAATAGATATGCATGAGGTATCAGCAAACGAATTCTCACCACAGGAAAATCAAACCAAACATGTGAACTGAATCTATGTAGAGTGCGATGTTGGATAACATGCCACAGAACATAAATATGTAAACTGAAGTGCTGCAGTAAGCATAGATTTGAGGTGCTATTGTAATAAAGTGTAGAAGCCCCCAGGTCCCCATACAGTGTATGTAGACAGGAATAACAGATACCAGGCACATATATAACCTGTAATGAAGAATAAATCAATGCCAAATGGCAAATATAGTGCTAATTAACTATTAAGTAATGCTAACCGCAGCACAGCTCAAGTTAGTAAGTATAAGCAATGTGTAGGGGAGCCAATTCAATCTGCCTAGTGGTATACCTCTTTAAGCAGTGTCAACCTCATGTAAGCAGGTCTGCCCATAGCTTAGCCTTTTTGAAACTGGCCAATCATGGTGAAATGCAGGAAAATGGCCCTATGTAAACCCCACAGGCGGGAATACTACCCATAACTGGTTGTAGCTTCCTACTGCAGGCAGAATGGCTGGTGTGGGTGAAGGCACTCGATTTAGAGTGCAGCGCTGGGGCATCCAGGAGTCAAAAATCATGGTATGGCTCCTGGTAAAATACCATGATTAGAGACTACTGCAGGGCCAGTACCAGGGCTCGCAGTATAAAACAGAGGCCTGGGACAGTCTCGCCCGTGACATCACCAGTGCCACAGGTATCCCCCAGACTGGTGAGCAGGTCAGGCACCACCATGTTGACCTGAAGCGGCGGAGGGGGGATGTACTGGAACAGTGGATTTAGGAGTCTCAGTAGATGCCCAATGCCCCAAGACTGAGTAAGTACTCATTCTCCTAAGTAGTAAATAATTGCCTAGCTTGTGTATACTATGGATAGTTATGGCTAAATATCACTGCATTTCTCTAACAGCTGCAGATGAGCGGGCTGTGAACCAGCAAGCCCATGATGCTAGCCTGCAAAGGCTGTGTTGCGAGGCAGGTTAGTAATCAGTCTGCATGTACTGTCATAAATAAATATAAGAGCCTTAGAAAGTGTTGTACCAGTAGAAATAGATGTGTAATAGTCTGTGAATAAAGGTATAACCCCTGGAGTGCTTCTATTTACTCTTCTCTCATATGTTGGCGATCTGTTCCATACTATAAATAGTACTGTTGTATCTTAAGCAGTGTCACCCACACCATGGTATGCAGATAAAATGGGCATGAAGTCCTGCATAACAATGTTGGAAGTGCCAAGAGGTCAGTTATATTGTACAAGTTAGGGAGACTTAGAAAACAGTTTAAAGCTTTATATCACTTCCCTGATAGCACAGTGTACTGTGATGTTAGCTATAATATTTTGTCACACACAGCAGGGGTTTGAATCCTGGGAGTGCTACTAAGTTGTATGCATAATGATACCCTACAACTGTACAGATTTTGATACAATGTTCAGATAGAAAGATATATGCATACTTATACCCAACAACAGTACAGAATTTGCTAGAATGTTCACATTGTAAGTTGTATGCATATTCATACCCCACAACTGTTCCAATCTGTCCAGCATGTCCAGATAAATGGCCCATATTACCAGCTTGGTACCCTGTTCCCCTATAAATCCAGTGCGATGTTCCAAGAAATGTAGGCAGCTGTCAATGTCATGTAACTGAAATTCAAATGTGTACATAGTCAGAGAATGTATATGGAAACAAACATGTCATTCTAGCACCTCACCCAAAGTGTATGACAGCAATTCTCAACATATGTTGCATTAACACCTGCAGCCTGTCATGCCTGTATGTAAGACACAGATCACGTATATAATAATCTATAAACATACCAGTATACAATATAAGGCCATTGTTTGTGTAATAATACATGTAAGGGAAAGACTACTGCAGTGACTAAGAATGTTGTGAAAACTACAAAGATATATTAGTTGTTAATTGAACTTTCTCTCTCACCCCTACCATATGTGCATAATAACCCAATGACACTCCTCGAGTGGTATGTGTACACTCCAAACTTTTTTTGGGACATATGTCCTAATGGTTTATAAATATTCACATTTGTTTCCATGCATGTGCCATGTGAAAATACATCCATATTGGTGGCCTGTTGCCATCAATGAAACCTGCATGCTCCTGTAATGGCCACTGTTGTTCCATTATTACATGTGTTCTGCTTGTTCTGCAACTGTGTTAAATCTGGTGTGTTGGGTTATTGGGAATATTTATGCATGCTGTTATAACTAATCCTGAAAGCTGTTAACTGTTACTAACCCATATCTATCATAAACCTGTGACAACACGGCTCATATGGGAAGGGGACCCCCCCCCCCGTCCCTCCTCAGCTGGCCATGGCACCAGGCACCAGCACATCTGGGGCCCAGCCTGGAACCTCCTCCTCCATGGGCCCTGTGCCACCTTCGGGTAGAACCGCTGCAGGGGATGGGGCTTGCCCCCTCCTCGGAGCGGGCGTGGAGGGGAACCTGTAACCTGTCAACAGGTCCGGGCCGTGGTGCCTAGGGAGCTCGATCTGGAGTATTGAAAGTGGCTATGCCAGCTTGAGGGCCAAGTGGTGTTATTAGAGGGTGAGCCTGCCCCTCCTACACAGCCCCCAGCACAGCCACCTTCAGGGCTCTGAAGGTGCAGTGGTGACTGCACATGGGTGGGGACCTCAGTCCCACTGTTTTCAGTTGGGGGATCATGGGCTTGTGACTTCCAAACACTCCTCCCCGTCCAATGTGTGCACCCCCCACATGAGTCATATACCGGCCCTCTATGCATCTTGTGTATCTTGTCTGTTAACCTACCCAACCTACCTCCCCAAATATACCTACTACACTTCCCCAACATCCCACTCTCCTCTGAAAAAAAAGGGCAATTTGTTCCCAATAAAAAATCTTGCCCCATACATAGCTGTGCATTTCACACACGTGTCCACTGGACACATGTAGTCTGGTCTAATTGGCATCACAATGAATATATGTTGTCCTCACCCCTCTCCCAGGGGTTTAAGGGTCAAATGCACCTGCAAATATAGTGCATATGCACAGCTGTTGCTGTAGAAGAAATGGGCAGCTATGGACCTTTCATATAACCTTCCTGCACATGCCTAGCTATTTTGTTTCCCTCTTTGTGCCCCGTTTTTCACCACTGTCCTATCAACCCCTTTTTCTTTTCTTTTAAAGGAATTAACCCGGGGGTAAGTTGTAGTAAGCACTGTTAAGCAGCGGTAAGTGGGCTTGCGTGGGTTTGCACAGGGTAAGCTATGCATACACAGGTTGAGAGATTTGAAAAAACATAAGCGAAGGTTGGCAGTGCTTACCATCACGCAAACACATGCAAACCCGCTTACAACTGCTTAAAAGTGACTTAATCACTCTGTAGCCAACGTCTCTTGTTCTGCCCAGGAACAAAATAAACTGCCTCTCCAAGGCTCAAACCCAGGACTCTGCATTACGTACACAAAGTGATTTACCACTAAACCATGGCAGATATACATAACTTGATGTTTTCACAAACATATCATGCAGCATAATCAGTCAACAGTACAGGAAATGTATTATTATCACACCACATAAAATGTTAATGTAAGAAGTCTGGACAAAGTATGTGACACAGCGGGTACAAATAGGGATATCTGTCAACTAATGCTCTGATACACTTAAAATGTTGCTAGTTACACAGTTATATGTATTAGAACACATATGTAGAAGGAGATGAAGTCTGAAACACAAAAGTGTTGCCACTAGTTACTGACTTCAATGCTGCGATCATCCATGACAATTGCCAAGTGAATAAGGAACAGGCCAAAATATGAGCCGAACATGCATGGACACATGGACAGATATATATCTGTAAATGTAGACAGATAGCTATATGTAGATATATATATTAATGTATGACTCACAAAATATCATATAACATCAATTGTACATACATACATACATATGTTCATATATATATATATATATATATATATATATATATATATATATATATATATATATATATACACAGATGCAGATATCTATAGATACATATATATAGATATAGCCATATGAGATATATATAGGTACATACACATATACACACACAAAAGGTATCAATAGCCATACATATGTAGAAGCAGTGTGGAAGTACTGGGTGCAAAGTATATCCCTCAGCCACAAGCCCTTCAACTGGCACCTGTGAAATGTGTAGTGTGACAACCATTCCCACAAATGAGAATGCTGGCATTAAACATATACCCACCCACAATTCAAAGGACATGACACGACACACAGGTATGCATACGCAAATAACCTTTATTCGTGTACAATACAATAATGTATGCCAGTATTGACACCACATAAGGTTTGAAATATGTAATCAGTCATGAATGCAAGGCCCACACAAAACAGTAGATGCAAGCAATGTGTATATATACCATACTATGCTGTGCAGGCCAAGGCCTTCAATTAGTACAACAGTAGAAACAGGATTTTCCTTCAGGATACGTAACAATCAACAATTACAAATGTAGTTCAGCAGCCTCCAATTACACCCTGTAGTCAAGGGGAAGAGTAGCACTTGTGTTAATGTTACAGTATCTTGTGCATAACATTGCTTAACCTAACATCTCACTATCACACTGAATGACCCTCGTCTTAACAGTTATATCCCTGGAAAGGTGTTCTAGCCTAGGTTAATGGAATAGAACCCCACCACCATAAAAGGCTGTACAAGGGCAAGGAACATTGTGTACCGCACACTTACCTCTGGATTGTACAAGGGCGCATATGAGTTCTCCAGCTGTTTCCCCTATATATATGGACTTGGTCCAACAGTTGGTGTGGGAGTCCATGACATGACTGGGATGATAGCAGGAATACTAGCGGTAAATAATGATAGGCCATCCCCTAACAACCCTTCCTGTATCACAGCAGGACAAAGACTGGCATATATGTGGAGGACAGAGGCAGAAACATAGGGCAATATGTGCATTGTTGCTGTTACACACACTGGAAATTGCTGGTGGTACAGGATTTGCTGCAGCATACCCTTATGCAGGGATATGACATTGAAATACAAATGTATGTAGCCATGTACTGATAGCACTCAACAGACAGAATGCCACAGATATATCTGGGACAATACCTGTGTGGTGCACAGACAAAACCTAACAGCCAATCCCCCTGGTATCATACAGATAGGTCCACAGTTGAAAGGTTTGCAGACAGACAACATTCCACGAAAAGTTACCATGTACACAAAAACCCTGTAAGAACAGAAAGATACATTGCACACAACAACAGCACTCATGCTGTCTGTATGTCTGGAACCTTACCCAAATGTGGATTTGGCCTCTGTCTGCAGGCTCTGCTGTAAGAGGTATTGCTACCCGCTGTCTGTAACACTGATGTCCACTCACAGGAAGGATGTCATCCATACTGTAAAGGTGAAGGGACAACGCCCACAGAAGGCAGCAATTTATAGTACAGGGTTGCCATGACAGTGGTTATCTGAAGTACTACACAGAAGGTTGCATGCAATTAGCAACTGGTGGACACTGACTGGTGCAGAGGCCACCATCTGATCATGTGCAATACCAACAAAAGCATGCTGAAATCTATTTATACCAGCTCAATCACTCTATTGGAGAGACAGAGAGAGAGAGACAGAGAGAGAGAGAGAGAGAGAGTAAAAAAACATTCAGGAAAGTTCACAAAGCTCAGGGTTGTGTTACAGCAAAAACAACATAACAGTATGTGAAACAGATATGCATTTACTGGCATGTAGTATATGGCATAGAATAATAGGATGTATACTGTGAAAGGATGTATATGTGCCATCAGTACTTGTTCCTGTAATAATGTTCTGCTCAACAACTGCACTGGACAGTAGTGGCAGTCCCTGTGGGTAGTGGGATATACCTGTCAAATGTGCAGACCAGCAGTGAATGGCAAAGATGTGACCCATGATATCTTTGTTCTGTAAATTACTGTGGCCAATGGCTGGTGGGGGTATTAATACTGCCATGATAGACACATGGGTGAGAGACCACACCACCTACAGGACAGTCATGTTAAAGTGTAGCATAGCATGCCCAACTTCCATTGCAGTATAATATGCTTATCTAAAGTTTGTCACCATATATACTCCCTAATGTTAGTCTGTGTTCACATGTGACACCTGTCTGTGTTGCAGCAAGGCAGAACAGTTCAGCTGTGAAGTAAAGAGGGTACATGATTGGGGTCCAAATGTTCATATGCACCCCACATACAGATACATATATGTGTGATACATATGCCTCAAGGTGATGTAGCACATGCCCCATGTCTCTGTGGAGCTCCCTATGCACAAGACCCTTGACCTAACTGGGTGACAGACACATGTCAGTGTGTATTCCATGGGGGACACACCATCCCCTGAGGTGGTTCCACATGAAGGTAGTGATGGAACAGTGGATAATGAGGTTCCATGGTGGGTCACGGATATGATGTGGACTGGTAACATGTTCACATTAGGTTGGAGTAGTGTTCCTGCTGGCAAATAACCCCTACACATACTGGTGTGTAACTGTCATGGAAAATATTGGGCTGTAATAGTCCACACAATCCTAGAACATGTCCAACAGCATGCATAGATATCCCCAATATCACAGAATGACAGATGTGTAGCAATCATATAGCAGGTCTACCACATGCATATGTGGAAACATAGTGGCAGTGACAATGGCATGTATGTGAAATACCCTGTAATAGCCCAGCAACTCTAGTGTCCCCACAGGGAGCATGTCTATAAACACATAGCATAAAGTGTTGTACAGTACAATATATGTACAGTGTTGTACAGTGTTGTACAGTACACATACCGGACACATACCACTAGTGTAGTGTGAACATTATGTTGAAGCTGATATGGTGGTGGGAGACTGATATGTGTATTGTATTATGGTAAACTTGACATATGAGTTGTTCAGACACATTTCCATCATTATGTCTTTCAGGGAGTATGGCACACCTGAGGAATCCTGCCTACAGTGCCGCTGAGGAGGAGATTATAATCACCAGCATCATCCACAACTACCAGCTGTTGTTCTCATGGACAAGCCAGGACCAGCAGGAGAGAACAACCATGTGGAATAATGTGGTCCGCAGGGTGAATGAGGTGGGGATGCACAGCTGTACATATGAGAAGGTCCGCCACCATTGTAGTGACCTGCTCTACCAAGTACGTTGCCGTGCCGCTGCTGTGTGGGGTGACCACCTTGCAACAGGGGTGGCTATAACATCCATCCCCCCTCTCCAGAGTGGAGGAGCTGCTCATGAGCCTGGTAGCACCTGCCCCCCCACAAGAGTTACAGACTTATACAGTCATGGAGGTGGGTGCTACACACACACCAGACATGAAGCTTGCAGGTAATGTTCCAGGGCATATCAGTAGACTGCTGTAGTGTATACATCTGTACAGGTAGATCATGCATATGTGAGATGTGGGGTCTGTTGATGTGTAGTACAGATAAGCAGTAATGCATAATCTGTAGTACTGTGGACTTCAGCTGTTGTTGCACTGTAATATTGCAGCCACCCTGTCACAATGCCACAGCTGTGGCCACTGACATCAACTCTATCCCATCTCAATGTAGGTACCTCTGGGATACCAGCAAGGCAACGGCCGGATGGAAATTCACTGTGCATGTCATAGCTAAGGTGTCAGCCGTGTACACATCTAACACACCTACCTATAATGCATGTTGTACATGTGCACTGACACAGCACACCCTTCACTAATGGGATTACCAGCCTCAAACACATGCAATACACAGTCCATCTCAGACAACTGTGGCTACACTCTAGTGCACATTGCCCAGGCACACCTGACATCTGCCAAATATACACATCTATGTCATACACAGGGCAGTTGAACATGCTACATATAAAGACATCCCACTCCCTCTGCTAACACATGCTCCAGGGTGCTAAACCTCATCAACACATTACAAAGAACATACTGGAAGGATAGGGCCCTGTCCTAGGGAATCCCCACACTCTGGAACGGACTACCCATACATGTCAGGCAATGCTACTCATTGGCCCTTTTTACAGAAACACTTGGCAATTGGATGGGAAATGGGAAATTCACCCTGGGTAGTATGTCTGTGCCACAGCCTGACAGGGATTCAGGGAAATAACATTAGTGGGTGGTGCATGGCTGGGAACCCCTGTGGCTAGGCTTATGTAGGCCCCAGGACCAATAGACCAGTACTCACCTATGAACCTATGTGTACCACAGGCAACATCAGCCAGGGCTCAATCATGGTCAATAATGGTCTCTACACTCACCATAGGTACAGTACATTGTGTCTGTGGTTGGTCTAATGATAGTCTATCACTCATACATGCACTACTGATGAAGACATCTGTGAATACACATCAAGCATTCACTAAACACATATGTCCACATGTGATCCAGAAACACACAAAAGCTGTGAGCAGCAGCGGAAACACATCTGACACACAGATGCACATCCTGCAGTGGTGTGTACATCTGTGAAGTATGGTGCACAGTTTATGCCAGGGTGCTGAACAGATGTGGACATGAGTGCAGTGAGTTCCAAGGGGAGGACCATCACCTACTAACAGAAGCCATGCATCACATCCATGTATAATGTTGGTAACATGGATTGACTACAGTTGCACTGCATGCTGTTGAGTGCCACATGTCCTGGATGGTGACATGTGTGTACTTACAGGTTTGTGTGTGATACTGTACTGCACCATAACCTGCTATCGTGTGTGTTATGGGGGTGTGGAAGCTGTCTGTAGGTGCGTTCTGGTGGAGTGTATGGGTTGCCATGTCAACTGCATGTGTTCATGTCTGTGTGTGGCCATGTCTGCACACACGTGTGTGTGTGTGTGTGTGTGTGTGTGTGTGTGTGTGTGTGTGTGTGTGTGTGTGTGTGTGTGTGTGTGTGTATGTACTGTTTAGTGGTGATGTACAGGTCTTACAATCTGTTCCCTGCTTTCCCCTCACAGGTTTCAAGGTGGAGCTGTGACCCCCCCTGCAGGTAATCTGATGTCACTGATGCAGACAGTGACCATGAGGATAAGGGTGTTGAGGCACAGGAAGGGTGGTCAGAGGCTACCACTGGGCCACCAATTGACAACCCACACATATCCATCCCATCCACGCACACAGTCACACATCAACATTGGCCTTAGCTGAGGGACAGCCTATGGTTGGCATTTGCCAGGACAGTGTGGTATCTATGGCACATGTGTCAGGACACAGCAGCCATAGCCAGATGTCTGGTGGGGTATCACATAGGTAGATGTCCAGGGGTGCTCGTCGGACCAATGCTAGTCATCATGCCCCTAGAAGACGTGCCACATCTATTAAAAACAACACGCATGTTCCAGACTGTCTTGGAAGCACAGGTATGAATGGAATGGTACACCAGGCAAGGTCTAAGGGCACAGAGGACTCATCACACCTCTGTAACTCTCAGCATACGTGACCTAGCAGGTGCCATCCGTAATTACACCGAGGTCATGGATAGACGGTGGGGTGAGACATTGGATCTCATCCACAATCTCATGTCAATGTGTCAGGACAGGGCAGGATGGTTACGATGGCCACATGGACGTTTGCCAGCAACACCAGCAGCTGGAGTTCACCGTGGACATCCAACCAGTCACAGCCACTCCCGTAGTGCCAGTACCAGCCCCAGCACTGTGGGGGGGCTGTCCACAGACCATCATAGCAGACCACATGCACATGGCCCTGGCCAGTCCCAGGAGGGACCTGGATCCAGTGGACGTCTGTCAAACTCGGGGGACAGTACTTGGTCTGGCTTTGTACCTGATACTGCCTGTAGCACCCCTGCCAGGCACAGGTCCCGTGTCCATGGCCAGAGATGGTGAACTGCAAACCCTGCCAGGTACAGTCTGCAGCTGTCTCACAATTCCCTGTATAGGGTAGCCACATGGAGGAACTGTGTGCATGCAGACACACACACATAAACAATGAACCTTGGGCAACCACATACCTGCACACACAACATCACCAGTGGCCCATAACAGTACTCAGCACACACACACACACACACACACACACACACACACACACACACACACACACACACACACACACACACACACACACACACACACACACACACACACACACACACACACACATGTTGTCAGTTGTATGGCTCAGCCTAGGCCTCTGGCAAACCAACAACATACCCTGTGCATATGATGATACCTGTGCCACTCCCTGACATCCATAACATCGATGCGGAGACAGGCTAACATGGTGCTGATGCACAGGGTGACTGTACAACAGTGTAGCAATGGAATGATGTGTTGTATGTTGTCAGCAGTAAAGTGAAATGCTAATATCTTGGAAGGTGTAGCTGTGCAGCCATGATGCATCATAGCTGTAATTAACAATGTTGTATTGTTGTCACCAGTATCTATTCTGATTGTGTTGTGTTTGTCCATGTGCCACATGGCTGATGGGTGTAATGGTATCAGCAGGCCTTCTGCAGTGGATATCAGTAAGTGTAGTGGGTGGTACACATGCCATGGCTGGGTACAGCACATAGTGCCTTTGGTTTGGATGCAGTGCAGGTACAAGACTGTACACATGGAGGTATGTCCCTGTGCAGGTAACACATCTGTTGCACATGTAATCCCACCAAGGCAGGATAGGCACAACCACACAGTGCTATATATGCAGTCTGCAATTGGATGAAATTAAACATGCTAACAGCAGGGTGTATGTCCCTCTCCCCACTCTACTGGGATCCTCACCTAAGTAACATGTCTGTGCCAATGCTGGTGGCATAGCC